>NC_062191.1:10921415-11138020 GCF_912470025.1 Vespa velutina
CGGTGCCTTTGTTTGAGGATGCACGCTTATCGCGCCTATGGTATCGGGGGTTATGCGTGTGTCGTCCTCTTCGAGGAATTCCGAGGGGGCATGCTCTACTTCTATGATCGCATTTGATGATTCAATAGATGAATCCGTGCGGACTTGTTCGGCGTCTTGCTCAACAATCGGCGGTAGGGAATTATTTCTACTCATTGCGTTTGCCTTACTGCGGGGTTATGGTAATCCCTATGAGCTGGGGGCGTATGTACCGATTTCGGGGGATGTTGCATGCGTGCGAGCGTATGCGCGCGTTCGCGATCGCATGGTAATCGGTGCGCGCTCTGAATTCTGTACATCCTGTCTGTTGCCCGAACTGGAAGGACATTTCGCGCCTAATCCGGGGTTCGTGACTGATTTAATATCAACGGCATTCGTTTGCATGGCCTTATAACACGGCCTCAGCAAATACCTATCGCACCTTTCTAAAACGATTATAGGCTCTCGAAGACTGGCTACCACCTGATGCAATCCGAGTTATGCAGGACTAGGAACGCAGCGGTGGGTCGCGCGGTGAGTGGCTTGTACGACGAACGCGCAATCGACCGGCGTGTTTGCTGCATTCCTACGCTGTCCTACGTCGGACGTGCATCCACTCGTCACCTTCGGGGTCGCGCTGGCTGCATTTTGTGAGGCTATACGCCAATTTCTCCTCTCCACGTTAACCGACCCTGGGAAAGCCTCCACCTGGAGATCTGAACTGGAGGCTTGTTTACCTCCGGAATATTTTTCCCCACGGACAACCATCATGGACTATTTGGGAAGCAACTTTTTTAGTAAAAATAAGAAAAGAAGCTGCAAGAAGAAAACTTGGAGTTGAAAGAGAAAGTTGAAAAAAAAAAATTAAAAAAAAGGGGGGAAGGATTATCTAAGTATGCTTCCATTAATGGTAGAATATCGATGCTATGATCAAACAATAGCATTTAGTTAGGGAAAAAAAAGGATCCTAAAGTACTCAATAACAGTACATAGTATTGAGGAAAACTTAAAAGGAAACAAAATGATAAAGTACTTAGTAAAAGCGCTTTAGTTAAATGGGAACTTCGAAAAAAAAGGTAATCTAATTTGTTTGATTATGCAAATCACCCTGCCATTAATTTGAGATAGTTCCAACATAGCTGCATCACATACAATGACGAAACACTAAAATTTTTAAAAGTTTGAAATTTTTTAAAATTTCGAAAGTTTTTCTTTGACCACGGCCGACAAGGACTGTTGAGCCGTGCCTGAAGTCCCGGGGCGACACGATCTCTAGAGCCATGGATGAAGTGTTTCCCGCGCTTTCAATATGGCCGCAGCATGTATGCCAACTGTCGATAATTAAATTTAATGCTGTCATAACACTACAAATTTCTTGTCGAACTCCAACGGCCAATCAGCGTACGCCGTGGATGTGGTGGCGCTTCGGTCGCGGTGCACAAATTACAGATGAGTCCACCATCGGCCATAGAGTATAAAGAAAAGCAAGATGGCGTTCACAAAATTAATGAACACAGTTATCACTAATAACTAAATAAATAATCAGCCCCCAGTGTTGATTATTATCACAACTTGTTCACCGCACTTTAATTAACAGAGGAGATATAAATTTTTCACCGGAGAAGTGGTATGAACCAGGAAATTCTCCACAAAACGCGGAGTACAATGCAACGCATCCTACCCATATGGCAGCCATATTGGAACAGTACAAACCACACAATCAGGTTTATCCGTGCACGTCTTACCCGGGTGGCCTGGGTAAGACGTGCATAGGTCTGTCCTAGACTTTGTAGCCGGGCACATTGCCGCGACATGTCCTCGAGTAAGGCACCGATGGCAACTGAGGAGCCGCTACCGGAGTCCATGCACCCTGACTGATACCAACCCCATGTTTATTCTGCCCCTTTCCAGGGCCGCCCGGATGAAGGACACCGGAGCCGAGACAGTGGCCTCGCCTAGTCTACCAATCCTGATATTTCCTACCTTAATTGGGTTGAGGTCTGTTCCGGATTGCACCTCCAGCAGCGCGTTTCGGATGACGAACCGGTTAGCGGGCGCATACAGTCCCACCAACCGTATGAATTCTCGTGCGCAGGGGGCGAGTAACTTTCGCTTCTGGAACGGCACTCCTTAAATCCTACGCGACACGGTCGGCCTTCTCCTTTGCCCCATTGCCTTATATCTGCCATATAAAGGCTCACGCGAGGCCTCTCCTACGTGACATGCTGCCGATCCCCAGGTCTTTGAGGTTGACAATCTCACTGACTCGGTGGAGTGCGTCTCTGTACGTCGTCTCTTCGGTACAGGATAGGGAAATTGCAGCTACTTCTTTTTCCATTTGCCTCCCCTTCTTTCTTCGCTGCGCGACACTCCTCATTTTCCCTCTTTTCCTAAGGGCCGCCGGTCCCCGCAAGAGTTGATGGTCGCTGACTCCATCCTTTGATGTAGCCAGGGGGAGTGCGTACGGTTCCCTCTTCAGGGACTGTCTCCTTTTTCGGCCAAATACCTCTACAAAATCCTCTTACGGGATTAATTTACCTACACTTACCTGTTTCGCAGGAGGTCAAGTGGACTCGGTGCGAAATGTGGGGCCTATGTGTGACCCACTAACTCCAGTCGCTGCTCTACTCGATGTCTGCTGCTGAGGCTGCTACTTTTGTTGTCACTGCTGCTGCTGTTATAGCTGCTGCAGCTGTTGTTGGATACAGTGGACAACCTCCGCCAGTACCCTTGCTGATTCGTCTGCATGATTTATATCCGGGGTCGTTATTTAGCTTTTCTCAGCCAAGGGGTTTACGAGAGTTCTTTCCTTCTTCTCATTTCCCCTCTTGAGACGAACGTTTTCTCCCATCAGCTCTCTATTGCGCAGATCAAGTTTGCCTTTAGTTGCGCAATGGTTTCTTTGGCTGATGAAGGATCATCTGCTCCGATTTGAAACCTCTGACTTAGATTCTTATTAGCTTCCAGCGTTTTTTATGGGAACGTTTCATAATCCCTGAAATGTCCCTTTTAAGGTTGCGGCATCTCAACCTAACTTTTTCTGCATCTAAGGTAACTTCCCTGATGTTATCCAGCACCCTACCAGCCTCCATCTAAGACAAGATGGTCTCTGCCGGTTCTTCCTCATTTGCTACGGGCCAGTCTACCATTGACTCCTCCTCCTCAGACGAGTAGATCATGGGCATCGCGCGGTTATGCTTTCTCACCTGGTTTGGTGACGTCAAGCCGGAGAGCCGCATGCTTTCAACGGCCTTGGCAGCCATTTGTCACTCTTCCAAGTGGCTTTCTTCGCTACTTGCACATCCACTTTCTGGCGCTTTAAACACACCCCAGGCCAGATCGCCTACCTGTGGTGCACATCCTGATGCAGTATTCAGAGCCAGGTTGCCTACCCCGAGATCATAGCAGTTTCTTGCTGACGACGGCGGGTGGCTTGCCCTACCACCACCTAACACAGCCGTGGCGTGGGTGCCCCTCCCACGCCCGCTTATTCCATTCACTGTACTATCCATAATGGATAGTGATGTATTATTGGGAGCCAAGCCCCCCAAAGAAAGGAGAAGCAACGGTAGGAAGCTAGAGAGAAAGAGAAAGAACAGAAAATGATATGAGAGAAGAGCAAGAAAAGGAATAGCCGTACAAGAACATTCACGCACCATTCACACATACTCTTTTAGTCGCCTTTTACGAAAGCAGGGAGTATTGTGGAAGTATTCGACTACCCCTAACTTCAGGGGGAATACGCGAGCCTCGAGAGTCAATACGGCTGGACTTGGAGTCATTCCGACTCGTCGAGGTAAAGTTTTACGTCAGCCACTCGAAACAAAGCTACTGTCGGTCTTGGTAATAATCCGACTAGTCGAGTAAAAGTTATGCAAGTGCCTCTCGTCCCAATTCGGTTGTCGAAGTTGAAAATATTCCGACCAGTCGAGGGAAAGGTATACGAATTACTCTGGAAAAAAGCGATTATCGTTCTTGGAAATATTCCGAGTAGTCGAGGTAAAATTATGCGAGTGCCTCTCGCACCAATACGACTGTCAGGCTTGGAAATATTACGACTAGTCGAGGAATAATTATGCGAGTGATACCCTAGCCAATGCGACTGGCAGTTTTGGAATTATCCCGCCTGGTCGTCGTAAAGTTATGCGAATGCTTCTCGAAGCAATGCGACTGTCGTGCTTGGAAATATTCCGACTAGATGAGGAAAAGTTATGAGGGTGACTTGTGAGATAATGCGAATTTCGGACTTGGAAACATTCCGACTAGTCGAATGAAACTTACGTGAGTGTGTCTCGGACCAATACGTCTGTCGGACTAGGAACTATATCGTATAGTCGATGGAAAGTAGTGCGAGTGAATTTAAAACCAATACAACTGTCGGGCATGGAAAAATTCCTACCAGTCGAAGGACAGTTATGCGAGTGCCTAACGGACCAATTCGGAAGTCGAAATTGGAAATTCTCCGACTAGACGAGTGAAAATTATGAGAGTGACTGTCGACCAAGTGGGATTGTAAAACTTGGAAATATTTCGACTGGTCGACGGAAAGTTATGCGAGTGTTTTTCGAAAAAATGCAGCTGCCGGAATTAGGAAAACATCGACTAAATGTGCCTAAGTTATGCGTTTGCATCTCGAACCAATTCGACTTTCGAACTTAGGTATATTCCGAATAGACGAGGAAAAGTTATGCTATTGACTTGTCCACCAATGCGACTCTCAGATTTGGTAATATTGTGACAAGAGGAGGGAAATTTATCCGAGTGAATTTGGACTCAATCAGACGGTTGGACTTGGGAATATCCCCACTAGAAGTGTGAAAGTTATGCAAGTACCACTCGAAACAAAGGAACTGCCGGCTTTGGTAATATTGCTTACCAAATACATCTTGTCGAAGTATAGTTATGCTTGTGATTTTGGTACCAATGCGACTGTTGGGCTCGGAAATAACCCAACTAGTGAATGGAAATTGGTGCGATTGCGTCTAGGACCAATGCGAATGTCGAACTTGGAAATATTCTGACCAGTCGTTGAAAATCGTGCAAATGTTTCTCGAACGAAAGAGAACTTCGGGCTTGGAAATATTCTGACTATTCCGGAGAAAGTTATGCGAGTGTCTCTGAGACCAATACAGCTGCTGAACTGGAAAATATTCCGACCAGTCGTAGGAATGTTAGGCAAACACCTCTCGAACAAAAGAGACCGTCAGACTTGGATACTTTCCGATTAGGCGAGGGAAAGTTATGCGTATAACTTGAGAAACAATGCGACTGTCAAGCTTGGAACTATTCACACTAGACGAGCAATAGATATGCGAGTGACTCTTTACCCAATGCGACTTCCGGAAATGGATATAACTCTACAAATCGAGGGAAAGTTATGCGACCGTGTCTCGATCCAATACGGATGTCGAATATGGAAACATTACGACTAATAGAGGGTAAGATATGTAAGTGTCTCATGAACCAATACGGCTGTAGGGCTTGATAGTATTCCGAGACCAGGGAAAGTTATGCAAATGAATAATGAACCAATGAGACTGTCGAGCATGGAAATATTTCAACTATTCTAGGAAAAGTTATGCAAGTGCCTCACGATCCAATACAGCTGTCAGCTTTGGAAATATTCCGACTAGTCGAGGGAAAGTTATGCGATTGCCTATAGCACCAATGCGGCAGTCAAACTTGAAAATATTCCGACTATGCGGAGAAAGTTATTCGAGTGCCACTCGAAACATAGAGTATGTCGGTCTTGGTAATATTCCGACTAGTTGTAGGATAGATGTGCATGTGATTTGTAAACCATTGCGATTGTCGGACTTGAAAATATTCCGACTAGTCGACGGAAAATTATGACAGTGCATCTTGAACCATTGCGATGTTTTGACTTGGAAATATCCCGACTAGTCGAGAGAGAGAGAGTTCTCCGTGTTACTTTTGAATCAATGCGACTGTAGGGCACGGAAATATTCCGACATGTCGAAGAAAAGTTATGTGGGTGCCTATCGTACCAATGCGGCAGTCGTTCTAAGAAATATTCCGACTAGTCCAGGGAATATTATGCTAGTGCCTCTCCGACAAATATGGCTGTTGGACTTGGAAATATTCCGACTAGTCGGGGAAAGTTGTTTGAGTGCCTCTCGAACCACGGCGGCTGTCGGAATTGGAAACTTTCCGAGTAGTCTAAGGAAAGTTATACGATTGCCTCTGGAAACAATGCGAATGACGGACTCGGAAATATTCAACTAGTCGCGGGAGTAATATGCGAGTGCTTCTCGAACTAATACTGCAGCTGGACGTGGAAAAATACCGACTAGTCGAGAGAAAGTCATGCATGTGTCATTCGAACCAATGCGTCTGCCGGATTTGGAAATATCTACACTAGTCGAGCGAAAGTTATCCGAGTGACTCTCTACGCAATGCGACTTTCGGACAAAGAAATAACCCGACTAGTCGGGGAAAAGTTATGCGATTGCCACTCGAAACAGAGCGACTGGCAGACTTGGATATATTCCGGAAAGTCGAGGGAAAGATAAGCTAGTGTCTTTTAAATCAATGCGAATTTCGGGCTCTGAAATATTCCGACTTGTCGAGGGATAGATATGCGAGTGCTATCAATACGACTGTTGGACTTGGAAATATTACGGCTAGTCGTCGGAAAATTATGCGAAGTAATCTCGTATACATACGGCTGTTTGATCTGTATATTTCCAGAGTATTTTAACGAAAGTTATGCGTGAAACTTGTGAACCAATGCGACAGTCTGACATGGAAATATCACGGCTAGTCAAGAAGGAGCTACGCGAGTGATTTGTGACTAAAGGCGACTATCGGGCATGGAAGTGTACCGACTTGTCGAAGGAAAGTTATGCGAGTACCTCACGAAACAATGCAGCTGTCGGACTTGGTAATACTCCGACTAGTCGGGGAAGTTATCCGAGTGCCTCTCAAACAAATGCGGCTGTAGGACTTGGAAATATTACGCCTAATCGACACAAAGTGAACCAACTAGCCAAGTGAAAATTGTGAAAGTGATTCTCGAACTATTGCGACTGTCGGATTAGAAAATATTCCGACTGGATGAGGGAAATTTATACGGGTTACTCTGGAAACAGAACTGTTATCGGACAGGGAAATATTTCGATTAGTCGAGAGAAAGTAATGCGAATGCCTTTCGGACCAATACGACTGTCGGGTTTGGAAATATTCCAACTAGTCGCGGGAAATTTATGCGAGTGACGCACGACTCATTGCCACTGTCGTATTTGGAAATGATCCGACTAGTCGATTGAAAGTTATGCGATTACTTCTGGAACTAATTCAAATTACAGACTCATAAAAATTCCTACATGTCGGGAGAGGCGAATGTCTCTCGAGACAATGCAGCTGTCGGACTTGGATATATATCCATTATTCTAGGGAAAATCATGCATGTGCCTATCGATACTATTTGGCTATCGAAATTGGAAGTATACTGCCTAGTCGAGGGAAAGTTAGTCGAGTGACATTCGAACCAATGTGATTGACAGGTTTGGAAATATCCCGCCTAGTTGACGTAAAATTATGCGAAGGTTTCTTGAACTAATGTGGTTATCGATCTTGGAAATATTCCGAGTAGTCGAGGGAAAGTTATGTGAAAAAAATATACGAGTGCTTCACAAACAAATGCGGATGTCTGACTTGCAAATATACCGACTAGGCAGGGGAAAGTTCGCCGCGTTACTCTTGAACGATATCGCTTATCGGTCTTGGAAGTATTACGACTAGTCGAGGAAAAATTATACGAGTTACTTGTGAGTCAATTCGAATATCGGAGTTGACAATATTACGACTAGTATAGAATTATTTACGCGAAGAAGACTTCGAAGTTTGACATCCGAATTGGTTCGATAGGCATATGCATAACCCATACTCATCTAGTTGGAATGATTCCAAGTACGATAGTCGCTTTAGTTCGAGTTGCACTCGCATAATTTCCTTAGACTAGTCGGATTATTTTTCATTCCGACTTTCGTATTGGCCCTAGAGGCACTCGCATAACTTACCCTCAAATAGACGGAATATTTTCCAGTCCGGCAGCCATGTTGATTCCTGATGCAAATGCATAACTTTTGTCCGACTAGTCGGATTATTTCAAAGTTTGACAGCCTCATTGATCCGAGAATTACTCACATAACATCCCCCGACATGTCGGAATATTTCCAAGTCCGAAAGTTGCTTTGGTTCGACTGGCACTCGCATAAGTTTTTCTAGGCAAGTCGGATTATTTCCAATTCCGACGGTCGTACTTGCCCTAGAGGCACTCGCATAACTTACCTTCTGATAGTCGGAACATTTTCCTGTCCGACAGACGTATTGGTTCGAGAGGCTCTCACATAACTTTCGCCCGACTAGTTGGAATATTATCAAGTCCGACATGCGCATTGGCTCACAAGTCAATCGCATAAGTTTTCCTCGACATGTTTGTATATTTCCAAGTCCTACAGTCGCCTTGTATCGAGAGGCAGTCGCATAATTATCCTCGGTTAGTAGGATTGTTTACAAGTATAACAGCCGCTTCGCTTTGAGAATCACTCGTATAACTTTACCTTGACCGGTCTGAATACTCTAAAGTTCGGCAACCGCATTGGTTCTAGAAGAACTAGCATATCATTCCCTCGACAATTCGGATTATTTCCAATTCCGACATGCGCTTTGTTTCGTGTGTCAATCCCAAAACTTTTATTCGTCTAGATGAAGTATTTTAAAGTCCGAAAGTCGTATTCGTCCGAGTGGCACTCGCATAACTTTCCATCGAATAGCCGACATTTGTCTATGTCCGACAGTACTTTTGGTAATGGAGGTATTTGCATAACATTCCTTCAATTTGTAAGAATGTTTCTTTGTCCGACAGTCGCATTGGTTCACCAGTCATTCGCATTACTTTTCCTCGACTAGTCGAAATATCTTCAAGTCCGACAGCTGTATTGTTCCAAGAGGCACTAGCATAACTTTACCTCGACTATTTGGAATATTTCCTAGTCCGACAGCCAAATTGGTTCGAGAGGAACTTGTATAAATTTCCTTCAACTATTCGGAATATTTCCAAATAAGGGCCACATTTATGTGAGAAGACCACGCATAACCTTCTCTCAACTAGGCAGAAAATTTCCAATCAAGACAATCCCATTGGTTTGAAATGCATTCGCATAACTCACCCTCGACTATTCCGAATTTGTTCAAGCTCGAAGGTCTTAGCCTTTCGAGAGACACTTGTATAACTTACCCTGGTCAAGTATGAATATTTCCAAGCCTGACTGTCGAATTGGTTCACAAGTTACTGGCATAACTTTTCTTCTATTAGTGAGAACATTTTCAAGTTCGACGGTCCGTTTGGTTCGAGAAGCACTAGCATAACAGTTTTGCGACTAGTCGGAATATTTGCAAGTCCAACAGCCGTTGTGGTTTTAGAGGCACTCGCATTACTTTCCCTAGACTAGCCGGCATTGTCTAGGTCCGACAGTAGCTTTGGTAATGAAAGTATTCGCATAGAATTCCTTGGATTAGTAGAAATGTTTCTTAGTCCGACAGTAATATTGGTTCACAAGTCAATCGCAGTACTTTCACTCGACTATTCGAAATATTTCCAAGACCATTTTTCCGATAGATAATCGTATAACTTTCCTTCGACTTGTCAATATGTTACAAAGCCCAACAGTCGTCTTGGTCCGAAGTTATGCACTCGCATAACTTTCCCCAGATATGTCGTAATATCTCCAAGTCCGACAGCCACAATGATAATAGAGGATATGGCATATCCTTCCCCCAACTAGTCTGCTTTTCCAAGTTCGATAGTCGCAATTGCTCGAGAGGCACTAACATAATTTTCCCCGGACAAGTTGGAATATTCCCAAGTCCAGCAGCCGCATTGGTTCTAGAGATACTAGCATAACTTTCCCTCGACTAGGCGGGATATTTCCACGTCCGACATTCGCATTGGCTCACAAGTCTCTTGCATAACTTTTCCCCGACTAGACGGAAAATTTTCAAGTCATTCAGCCGCATGGGTTTGTGTGTCACTTGCATAACTTTCCTTCGAATAGTCAGAGTACTTCGAAGTCCGACAGCCGAATTGGTCTGATAGGCACTCGCATACCTTTACTTCGGTTAGTTGGAATATTTCCAAGTCAGACAGTCGCTTTGTTTCGAGAGTGACTTTCAAAATTTTCCATCGACTAGTTCGAATATCACCAGCAACGACAGTCTCTATGTTTCGAGTGACACTCGAATAACTATCAACCGAATAGTCTGACTATTTCAATTTTGACAGCTGCATTGGTACGAGAGGCACTCGTATAATTTTCCTCAACTAGTCGGAATAATCCAAGTCCGACAGTAGTATTTGCCCGAGAGGCATTCGCATATATTACCCTCTACTAGTAGTAATATTTCCATGTCAGAAAGCCGTATTGGTTCGAGACGCATTAGCATAACTTTCCCCCGACTAGTCGGGTTATTTCCAAGTCCGACAATCGCATTGGTTCAGAAGTTACACGCATATCTTTCGTTCAAATACGTTGGAAATACCCAAGTCAGACAGTCGTATTTGTCCGAGAGGCACTCGCATATCATATCCTATACTAGTCGGATTATTTTCAAATCCGACAGCCGCATTATTTCGAGAGGCACTCGCGTAACTTTCTATCGAATAGGTTGGAATATAACCAATCTTGACAGTCGTATTGTTTCGAGAATCGTTTGCATAACATTCCCTCGACTCTTTGGGTTATTACCAAGTTCCACAGCCGCATTTGTTCGAGATTCACGTGCATTACTTTTCCCGACAACGCGGAATATTTCTAAATTCGTCATCCGCATTGACGCGAGAGGCATCCGCATAACTTTCCCCCTGCAATTCGGAATATTTCCATGTTTGACAGCCACATTATTTCGAGAGGAACTCTCATGACCTTCCACGACTTGTCAGAATATTCCATGTCCGAAAGTCGCCTTGGTACGAGTATCATTCGCATAACTTTCCCTCAACTAAACAGTATATTTCCAAGCCCGACAGTCGCCTTGATTAACAAATCACTCGCATAGCTCCTTCTTGGCTAGTCGGGATATTTCTAAGTCAAATAGTGGCATTGATTCATAAGTTACTCATATAACTTTCGTTCGAATACTCTGGAAATATCCATATCAGACAGCCGTATGTGTTCGTAATTCACTATCATAACGTTCTCTAGTCTAGTCGGTATATTTCCATGTCCGACAGCCGCATTGGTTCAAGAGGCACTCGTCTAACTTTCTATAACTCGTATAACTTCGACTAGTTGAAACATTTAAAAATCCAACAGTTGCATTGAATCGAGAGGCACTCACATAACATTCTTACGACTAGTTGCAATATTACCAAGTCCGTCATCGGCATTCGTTCCAGAGGCAATCGCATAAGTTTTCTGGAGCAGAAGTGATATATCAATGTCCGACAGTCGAATTGGTTCGAATGTTACTCGCATAACTTTCCCATGACAGTTTTGAATATTTCCATGTCCGACGGTCGCGTTGGTTCTCAAATCTCATGTATAAGTTTCCTTCAACTAGACGGGATATTACCAAGTCCGACAGTCACTATGTTTCGAGTGACACTACAATAACTTTCACCTGAATAGTCGGAATATTTTCAAGTCCGACATCCGTATTGTTTCGAGAGGCACTCGCATAACTTTCTCCGACTAGTCGGAATTTTCCAAGTCCGACAGTTGCTTTGTTTCGAGCAGCACACGGATTACTTTCTCTGGACGAGTCGGAATATATCCAACTCCGACAGCAGCATTATTTCAAGAGGCACTCGCATAACTTTCCCTCGACTATTCGGAATATTACCAAGTCCGACAGACGTTTTGGTTCTGAAGTGACTCGCATAACTTTCCCCAACTAGTAGGAACATTTCCAAGTCCGACAGACGGATTAGTTCAAAAGGCGCTCTCATTAATTTTTCTCGAATAAATGGAACATTTCCCAGTCTATCATCCACATTGGTTTCAGAGGCAATCGCATAACTTTCCCTCTACTAGTCTGATAAATTTCAAATCCGACAGCCGTATTGGATCGAGACGCACTGGCAGAACTTTCCCCGAATAGTCGAGTTATTTACAAGCCTGACAGTCGCATTGGGTCGATAAAAACCCGCATTACTTTACCCCAACTAGTCGGATTATTAATTATCCTGACAACCGCATTGGTTCGAGAGGCACTCGCATAACAATCCGTAGATTAGTTGGAATATTTTCAATTCCGACATTCGCATTAATTCACATGTCATTCGTATTATTCTCTCTTGTCTAATCGGAATAGTTCCAAAATCGACAGTCGCTTTTGTTCAAGTGGCATTCGCATAAGTTTCCCTAGACTAGTCGAAATGTCACCAAGACAGCCAGTCGTATTTGTTCAAGAGGCACTCATTTAATTTTCTCCCGAATAGTTGTAATATTATCAAGTCCGACATCCGCATTGGTTTCGGAGTCAATCGCATAACTTTCCCTCGACTAGTCGGTATATTTCTAATTCCGATAGCTGCATTTGTTCGAGTGGCAATTGCATAACTTTTCTTCGAATAGTCGGATGTTTTCCAAGTCCAACAGTCGCATTGGATCGCAATTCACTTGCATAACTTGTCCAGGATTACTCCGAATATTTCGAAGTTCAACAGATGGTTCGAGAGAAACACGCATAACTTTCCCTGGATAAGTTGGAATATTTCCGTTCCTGACAGACGCATTGATTCAAAAGTAACACGCATTACTTTCTCTCGACTTGTCGGGATAATTCTAAATCAATATATAGCATTGGATCGAGATTCATTCTTATAATTTTCCATCGACTATTCGGAATATTTTCAAGACCGAAAGTTGCATTGGTTCGAGTGGCACTAGGATAACTTTCCTTCGACTAGTCAGATTATTACCAAGTCTGGCAACTGCATTGGATCGAAAGGCACTTGCATAACTTTCCCAAGTCTAGTCGGAATTCTTCCAATTCCGACAGCCGCATTGGATTAAGAGCCATTCGCATATCTTTTACTTGAAGAGTCGGAAGATTTTCAAGTCAGACTGTTGTATTGGATCACAATTCACTTGCATAATTTTTCCTAAACTAGTTGGAATATTTCCAAGTCCAAGAGTCGTATTTGTTCGAGAGGTTTTCGCATAACTCTCCTTCGTCTAGTCGAAATACTGCAGAGCCCGAAAGTCGCATTGTTTCAAAAGTCTCTCGCATAACTCTCGCTCGACTAGTTGGGAAATTTCAATGTCAGAAAATCGCATATTTCGGGAATCACTCTGATAATACTCCATCGACAAGTCGAAATATTTCGAAGCCCGACAGTCACATTGGATCACAATACACACGCATAACGTTCTTCGATTAGTGGGAATATTACCTAGACCGACAGTTTCTATGTTTCGAGTGGCACTCGAATAACTTTCCCCCGAATAGTCGGAATACTTTCAAGTTCCACTGCCGCATTGGTGCTGTAAGCAATCGCATAACTTTCCCTCGAATTGTCGGTTTTTACCAAATCCGACAGCTGCATTAGATCGTAAGTCACTCGCATAACCTTCCCTAGAATGGTCGAAATATTTCCTTGTTCGACAGTCGCATTGGTTCACAATTCACTTGCATAACTTTCCCTGGACTCGGAATATTTCCAAGTTCTACAGCCGCATTGGTTCAAGGAACCCTCTCCTAACTTTACCCGATCAGTTGGCATATTTTAAGTCTGAGAGTAGAATTGGTCCGAGAGGCAATTGCATATCAATCCCTAGACTACTCGGAATATTTTCAAGCCCCACAGTGGCATTGATTTATATTTCTCTCGCATAACTTTCCCTAGTCAGGTTGGAACATTTCCAAGTGCGATAGCCGCATTAGTTCAAAATGCACTCGCATTAGTTTCCCGACTAGTCGTAATATTTCCAAATCCGTCAGCCGTATTGGTTCGAAACGCTCTCGTATTATTTTCCTCCTACTAATAGTGTTTTTTCCAAGACCGATAATCGCATTAGTTCGATATGTACTCGTATAGCTTACCCTCGACAAGTTGGAATATTTCCACACCGGACAGTTGCATTTGTTCAAAAGTTTCTCGCATAACTTTCCCTCATCTAAACGGAACATTTTCAATTACGACGGTTTCTTTTGTTCGAGAGGCATTTGCATAACATCCCTACGAATGGTCGGAATATGTCCAAGTCCAACAGCCGGAATGGTTTGAGAGGCACTCGCATAACTTTTCCTCGACTAGCCATCATATGACTAGAACAGACAGTAGCATTAGTAATGGGGTATTTATATGCAAATCGTTCTCTTGATTAGTTGGAATATTTCAAAGTCCGAAAGTTGCATTAAATCACAAGCCACTCGCATTACTTTCCCTGGAACAGTCGAAATATTTCCAAGTCCGACAGCCGCATTGCATCTAAAGGCACTCGCATAACTTTCCCTAGACTAGTTGGAATATATCCAAGTCCTACAGCCGTATTGGTTCGAGAGGCATTTGCACATCAATCCCACGACTAGTCGGAACTTTTCCATGACCGACAGCATTTGTTCGAGAAGCACCCGCATAAATTTACCTCGACTAATCGGAATATTTCAAATTCCGACAATCATTTTGGAGACAAGACACTCGCATGACTTTCCCTCGTGCAGTCAAAATATTTTCGGATCCGACAGTCTGAACATTTCCGTTGGCACTCGTATAACATTCTTTCGACTAGTCGGGTATTTTTCAAGTGCTACTTTCGCATTTGTTCCAGATTCACTCGCATAGCTATCTCTCGAATATGCGGAATATTTGCAAGTTCGGCAGACGAATTGGCTCGAGAGGCACTCGCATAACTTTAACTCAACAAGTCGGAAAATTTCCTAGCACGACTGTCGCATTAGTTCGAAAGACACTCGTATAAAATTAGCTTGAATATTCGTGATTTTTCAAGTACGTCTGTCGAGTTGATTCGAGAAACACTTGCATAAATTTCCCTCGACTAGTCGGAACATTCCCAATCAGACAGTTACATTGGTTCGAGGGGCTCTCAACTAACATTACTTGGACCAGTCGATATACTTTAAAGTCCAACAGCCGTATTGGTTCGAGAGGCACTGGCATAAATCACCCTCGACTATACGGAATGTTTCCAAGTCCGACAATCTTAACGTTTCGGGAACACTTTTTTCATGTTTCGTCAGGAGGAAAGACCTACATAGGCCCCGTGAATCCGGTACTCAGGGGAGAGTCGGATTTAACCCGCCTGAGAATACTCTCAGGTTCGGATCGCCTACCAACTAAAAAACCTCCCGATCCTTATTACTGACACGCTGAGGAGAGAGGGGGAGGACGAGATCGCGCATAAGCGTATTTCAAATTCGCCCATTATCTCTCCTCGGTGAGCCAGGCCGGCATACGCGTTGCTTTCATTCATTCATTACCATTCAAACCAATACGGCGCACTCGACAGGCGCCCACGAGTCCCCCGAGACGCAATTACTCCCTAACTATATACATATTGTCCCATTCCCCCAGCATGGTGCTCTGACCAGGCCAATTCATGCCCGATTACACACACTGTATGTATACACACACTCACACCTATAGGGAAGTGACGAGTGAGCCAGGCGCCGCCTGAACCGCTCGGAGCCATGCCTGAGGTGATCGCACCAGAGTTACTCTTCTATGCGGCCTATCGTCCGCAGTCCTGTCCACATACACACCCGCACACCCACTCATACATCCTTCTTCTTGCGTCCGTTCCCTGCGCCTCTCAGCGTCCTTCTTTGCAAGAATAACCCAACTTTCGAAGGTCTGGAAGGCCGCCCATCCCCCCGGTACTGTCATAGAAACCCTGACTATGACGGGAAGAGTTAGCTGCCCTCTCCCCATCGCATCGATTAGCTCATTCCTGGCCACCGCCCACGACGGGCAGTCGACCAGGGTGTGCTTCACCGTATCCTCACTCCCCCCCAACCTGGAGAGGGAACCTTCCATATCTTATTTAAGTACGCCGAGAAACAGCCATGGCCGGTCATCAGCTGTGCGGTGTGAATTGTTGTTCCGATAGAGAATGGCCTCCCAATACACTCAGCTAACCTTTCGGCCATAGCCGCCCCGCACGTACTCCCGCTGCTGCTGGTGTACTTACTAGCCCAAGTTCCTCAGACTTCCACGCTTCTATTGCACTACTTCTGGCAAGAGCACCCAATGGAGTCGTAGTACACGGGGGAACAGATTTATCCGTGTCTCTAACAGCCGCATACGTCTCCGCCAGCCGGGGTGCCAAATGAGCGAGAGGAATAATCTCCGCAATCATCATAGCCGCGTGGAAGGAGACCATTCTAAAGGCACAACAAACCCGGACCGCCGCTTTCCTTTGGAGACTCCTAACAGCCCGCCCGCTCCTTATGTCCTCCAAGATGGCGCGCCACCACACCGGCGCCCAATAAAGGAGCACCGAGTGGATCACGCCATTGTAGAAGCATCTCTTCTTCTCTCCCGGCCCGTAAAGGTTCGGAGGGAGCCTCCTAAGGAACCGAGGGATACCCTCCGCATTAGGGATTAGATCCTTGAAGTGGGGACGGAACGACATTCTTAAATCTATTATGAATGTATTGAACTATGACCCAGGAATTTAACGCTGGTTCTAATTTCGAGGCAAACCCATCTAAGACAAGTCTTAGAGAGCGGGACATTCCTGTGTCTGCAGAAGGCAGAGGCAGGGAAGGCCATGGCCTCCGTCTTTTGATGCGCCTCTTTAAGACCCAATCCTTCGATCTCCTCCGCCAAAACGTCCAAGCCCCGCTCAGCGTGCATGATAGCCTGAGACAGGTCCTATCCCGATGACAGGAGGGCCGTGTCATCCGCATAACAGACATCCAGACATAACAGACATCCCAAAACGGATCCCTTTGGAACCCCACAATATACCTGTCTTTCCACAGCGCGTCCATGTTTGTCTGTATATGTTATGGTGCGTTTATCTAAATAACTCCTGACGATGTTCACCAGGTAGCGTGGAAAGTTTTTCCGGTTTAACGCCCTAACCATAACGGCCCACGGCAAGGAGTTGAAAGCGTTAGAGATATCCAGACTCACCAGAATAATCACTTTTCTGGCCCGCGTCGATGCCTCCACAAATTTTTTAACATCGAGGACAGCATCTACAGTGGATCTGCCCATCCTAAATCCATACTGTGATGGTGCCAGGGTCCGAAACTCCTCTAAGTAAATGTTGATCCGGCCAACAACTACACGCTCGAATAGTTTTCCCAGTTCGCCAATCACGCATTTGGGTCTATATGATCCCAATGTGTCCGGGGCGCGTTTTTTTTCGTTTTGATCAGGACGAGCCTCGCTATCTGCCACGCGGTCGGGAATCTTCCTGTCCTCAAGTATGAGGAGAAGTACTGCGCCAACCCTTTCCCACAGTGTGTCGACGCAGCACGCTCAACCTTACCCGGTATTCCATTCAGTCCAGGAGCCTTTCTTCCTTTTCCTTTCTTGGCGGCAACGAAGGCCTCCTCCGCACAGATAGTCACTTCTGAGAGTGCAGGTTCCTGCGGCTCATCAAATCCCGGTCCTCCTGGGAATAGTTCACAGAGGATATTCTCCAGTACCTCATCCTTCTGGGTTTCAGTTACTGGTGGGACATAAGGCCTGAGTTTCCCCAAGACAATTTTATAAGGACTGCACCATTGATCATCCTCTGTAGAGTCCAGCAGGTCCCTCCAGGAGTTCTTCTTGGCTTCCTTAATGGCCCTAGTCAGCGCCCTCCTTGCGTCTCTTCGGGCGTCCAGGTACTGCACTATTTCCTCCATGATCTTCTCTTTCCTGGCTCTGGGAAGTTTCCTTACTGTGGTCGTTGCAACGGACCTAAGGTTCGTTAATTCGTCCGACCACCAGTAAGTACTTTTACTACCGTGGATATGTCTCCTCACCCGGGACATGGTCGCACGCTTGTTTCAGTGTAGACTGTTCACTTCATCAGCTTGTCCACACAGTCCGCATCGACCGCATTCCCCCCGCACATAGTTCAACCCGTCCACTCCCCTGAACTGAGGGCTGCAACCAAGTAGTCCTCATCCCGGGAGTTAAACTTCTATCGAGTGGGCTTTTTATGTTGTTGGCGAGAATTTCAGACCCCTGTGGCCTCGTGAATATAGCTTAATCAAACATATAGGTAGTTCGACAGAGATTCAGCCTCATCCACCCTACAGTCCGTGAGGCGGACGCCAGCTGCCGGCGTGCCCCACGTTAGACCAATAACGCTCGACCCCTGTAGGACAGCTAATCCGGCCCGGCAGAGTCAGATTCATTCTGTTGACCCAAACGTAGAGCAACTCACCCCTACGGTTACTCCTGCCATCCGGGTCCCATCTGCCGAACCGGGCATTAAAGTCGCCAGCCACCAGCGCTGGGAGAGCGGGGAATGTTCCTAAGAACTCTTCGAGCTTATTAAGGAGTCTACAAAACATGTTAATGTTCTCGCCAGGAGGAAAGAAGACCGAAACTACCAACGAGTCCCCCCATTTAACGGCTACGTAAAAATGACCCCGACGCACCAGGCTGCAGGGTCTTCCACTCTCACCAACAAATACCGCGGAGAGTGAAGTTCCTCCTAGAGATGAGAATCACCCCTCATCCCCAGGAGGAACCCACTATGGCTCCGCAATGACCGTAATCTCCACTCTGTCCTCGCGCATACGCTGTTCCGGCAAGTCCTGCGCACGGTGTGCATGGTTTATCTTTATCTGTAGAACAGCAGAGAACATTGCCTATGGACCCTCTCCTGCTTCTACACCTATTGAGGTGCCCGATTCACTATGTTCCACCACCATGTCTTCATGAACTCCTCTCTTCTTTGTCACTCTCACTGTCCTCGCTGTCGTTTTTTCCGTGATCTTATGCGAATCTTCCCGGATTGTCTCAGTGCAAACATTTGGTGTCCTCCCGAAAACCTTGTCTATCCATTTTCAAGGAGGCATCAACAGGCACTCCCAAGAACCGGCATGGTTGTTGTTCGGCTTACAGCCAGCGTGTGCACAATCTGAATACTCAAGTTTATCCGCGTATGTCTTGGCCAGGTGGCCCGCCTTCCCACATATATAGCATAGGTCTCTCCTAGGCTTTGTGGCCAGGCACACTACAACAATATGTCCTCGCGGCTCACGCGAGGCCTCTGCTACGTGACATGCTGCCGATCCCCAGGTCTTTGAGGTTGACAATCTTACTGACTCGGTACGTCGTCTCCTCGGTATAGGATAGGGAAATTGCAGCTACTTCTCTTTCCATTTGCCTTCACTACTTTCTTCGCTGCGCGACACTCCTCCTTTTCCCTTTTTTCCTAGAGGCCGCCGGTCTCCGCAAGGGTTGATGATCATTGACTCCATTCTTTGATATAGCCAGGGGAAGTACGTTAGCTTCCCTCCTCAGGACCCGTCTCCTTTTCCGGCCAAGTACCTCTACAAAATCCTTCTGCGGGATTAATGCCTTACCTACACTTACCCGTTTCGCAGGAGATCGAGTGGACTCGGCGCAGAATGTGGGACCTTTGTGTGACCCACCAGCTCCAATCGCTGCTCTACTCGATGTCTGCTTCTGCTGCTGCTGCTGCCGCTGTCGCTGCTGCTGCTGCTGCTGCTGTAGCTGCTGCTGGATACTGCAGAAAGCCTCCGCTAATACCCTTACCGACTTAACTACATGATTTGTATCCGTAGTCGTTTTTTGGCTTTTCTCAGCCAAAGGATTTACAAGAATTTTTTCCTTCTTCTTATTTTGCCTCTTGAAGCGGGCGTTTTCTTCCATCAATTCTTTATTGCGCAGTTCCATGGCCCTAAGCACTTCCTTAAGCTGTACAATATTCTCCTTGGTTGATGGAGGATCACCTGCTCCTATTTGGAGCGTCTCACTTACAGTCTGAATTATTTCCAGCGTTTTATTATGGGAACGTTTCATTATCCCTGGAATGTCCCCCTTAATATTGCTGGATCTCTTCCTAGCCCATTTGGCATCTAACGCATGCTCCCTGGCGTTTTCCAGCAGCCTACATGTCTCTAAAAGAGTTAAGAGAGCCTTCCCCGGTACTTCCCTAATTAGTATGGGCCAGTCTACCCGTGACTCATCTTCCTCCGATGAATAATTCATGAGCCTCACACGTTTGAGCGTTCTCACCTGATAAGATGATGTCAAGCCGGAGCGCCGCATGCTCTCCGCTTGGCCCTGGCAGCCCTTTGCCACTCCTTTAAGTGGGTTTCTTCAAATCTTACACTTCCTGGCGCTTTAGATACAACGCAGGCCAGGTCGCCTACCTGTGGTGCCCTTCCAGATGCATTATCCAGAGCTGTGGCCGGGATGCCTACCTCGAACTCCTGCCAGTTGCTGGTTGACGACTGCGGGTGGCATGCCATACCACCACCTGGAACCGCCGTGTCGTAGGTGTACTACCCGCTCTCGCTTATTCCTTTAGTTGTACTATCAACAACAAACTATTATAAATGTTAGGCAAGCTCTCTAAAGGAAAGGAAAAGAACGGAAGGAAGCTAGAGAGAGAGAAAGAATAGAAGTAGATATGACAGAAGAACAAAGAAAGGAATAGCCATACAAGAACATACACATAAAATTCACGTAGTCCCATTTAGACGCCTCCTACAACAAGCAGGGAGGACTGTGGGAATATTCTACTACCCCATACACACAGGGGAGTCGATAGGCACTCGCTTAACTTTATCCGACTAGTCGGAATTTTTAAAGTCCGACAGGCACATTGGTTCGAGAGGTTCTCGCATAACACTTCCTCGAAATGTCGGGATATTTCCAAGTCTGGCTGTAACATTGGTTCGCAAGTTACTTGCATAACTTTCGCTCGAATACTCGAGAAATTTCCAAGTCAGAGCCGTATGAATTCGATATCCAATCGCATAATTTTCCATCGACCAGACGGAATATATCCAGTTACTACGTCGTCATTAGATCGATACGGTCTCGCATAACTTTTCCTCGAATTGTCGGAATATTTTCAAGCCAGTCATTTGCATTGGCTCACAAGTCACTCGCATAATTTTCCTCGTCTAGTTGGAATATTTCCAAGTCAGAGAGCCGCATTGGTTCGAGTGGCTCTCTCATAATTTTCCCTCCCTTAGTTGCGATATATTCAAGTCTGACAGCCGCATCGCATCGAGAGACACTCGCATAAATTCACCCCGTCTATTCGGAATATTACCAAGTCCGACAGCCGCATGGATTTGCAAGGCATTGCATAACTCTCACTCGTCTGGTCGAATCATTCCCCAAACCGAGAATCGCATTGGATCGAGTGGCATAAGCAAAAGTTTCCTAGATTAGACGGAATGTTACCAAGACAGTCAGGCGTATTGCTTCGAGAGGCACTCACATATCATTCTCTCAACTAGTAGTAATATTACCAAGTCCGGCAGTCGTATTGATTCAAGAGGCAGTCGCATTGATTCAAGAGATACTCGCATAACTTACCCTCGACTAGTCGGAATGTTTCCAAAACTGGCAGCCGCATTGGTTCGAAAGGCACTCGGATAACTTTCCCTCGACTAGTCGTAATATGTCCAAGTCCGTCAGCAACAGTGTTTCCAGAAGCAATCGTATAAATTTTCCTTGACTATTCGGGTGATTTCAATGTCCGACAGCCGTAATGGATCGAGAGGCACTCGCATAACTTCCCCTCGACTACACGGAATATTTCCAAGACCGATAACCACTTTGTTTCCAGAATAACTCGTATAACTTTCCTTCGACTTGTTTGTATATTTTCAAGTCCTACAACCGCATTGGTGCGAGAGGCACCCGCATATCCTTCCCTAACTAATCGTAATTTTTCCAAACCCGACATTAGTATTGGATCTCAAATCACTCGTATAACTTTCTTTTGACTAAGCGGAATAATACATAATCCTACAGTCGTATTGGTCCGAGTGGTACTCGCATAACTTTTCTCGTCTAGTCGGAATGTTTCCACGAACGGAAGCCGCATTGTTTCGAGGGGCACTCGCAAGACTTTCCCACGACTACTCAGAATGTTTCCAATTCAGCCAGTTCCATTAGTTTACAAGTCACTTGCTTATCTTTCCCACGACTAATCGGAATATTTCCAAGACCGATAGTCACATTTTTTTCAAAGGCCATCGCATAACTTTCCCTAGACTAGGCGAGATATATCCAAGCACGGCAGCTGTATTAGCTCGAAAGGCACTCTCGTAAATTTCTCCGGACTGGTTGGAATAATTCCAAGTCTGAGATCCACATGTTCGCTACAGGCAATTGCATAACTTTCCCTCGACTAGTCGGAATATTACCAAGCCCGACATTCACAATGGTTTGAGATGTACTAGCATAACTTTCCCTCGATTAGTCGGAATTTTTCCAAGTTCGGCAGCAGTTTTGATTCGAAAGGCACCCACATATATTTCTCCCGTCTATTTAGAGTATTACTAAGTCCGACATCCGCATTGGTTCCAGAGGTAATCACATAAATTTCTCTCGACTATTCGGGTTATTTCAAATCCGACAACCGCATGGGTTCCAGAGGCTCCCGCATAATTTTCACTCGTCTAATCGGAATATATCCAAATCCGACAGCCGCATATGTTTGTTAGTCACTTGCATATCTTTCTCTCGACTAGTGGGAATATTTTCAAATTCGACAGCTGCTTTGGTTGAAAAGGCACTAACATAAATTTCCCTAGAATAATCGAAAAAGTTCCAAGTCCTACAGCCGAATTGGTACCAGAGGTATTTGCATATCTTTACTTCGACTAGACGGAATATTTTCAAGCTAGACGGTCGCATTGTATCACATGTCACTCGCATAACTTTCCCTCTTCTAGTTGGAATATTCCAAGTCCGACAACCATAATGGTTTACAAATCGCTTGAGAAACTATCCATCGACTAGTCGGTATATTTCCAATTCCTTCATTTGCATTGATTCGAGAGACACATGCTTATGTTCCCTAGACTGGTCAGAATATTTCCAAGTCTGACTGCCGTATTTGATCGAGTGGCAATTGCATAATATTCCCTGACTAATCGGAATATAACCAAGTCCGACAGTCGCATTGGAACGAGAGGTACTCCCATTACTTTCCATCGACTATTCGGGATATTTCCAAATCTGACATCTGCATTATTTCCAGCAGCAATCGCATAAGTTTCCATCGACTAGTGGTAATATATCTAGGCTCCACAATTGGATTGATAATAGAGGTATTCGCATAACTTTCCCTCGACAAGTAGGAATATTTCAAAGTCCGACTATCCCATTAGTCCACAAGTCATTCTCGTCACTTTCCCCCGATAAGAGGAATATTTCCAAGTCCGACATCCGCCTGGGTTTTTGAAGCACTCGAATAACTTTCCCTTGACTAGTCGGAATATTTCCATTACCGACAGCCGCATTGGATCACAATTAATTCGAGATACTTTTTCTCGAATAGTCGAAATGTTTTCAAGTCGGACAGTCTTATTTGTTCGAGATTAACTTGCATAAATTTAGAAGGAATATTTCCGAATCCTGCAGCCGGATTGGCGCGAGGTTCACCCGCATAATATTCTCTCTACTGTTCGGAATATTTCCAAGCATGACATTCGTATTGTTTCTCATGTCACTAGCACAACTTTCCTTCGACCAGTTGGAACGTATCCAAGATTGGCAGTTGCATTGTTTCGAAAGTCTCTCGTATAAAATTCACTTGACTAGTCAAATAACGACAGTTGCGTTGCTTCTAGAAATACTCGCATAAGATTCCCTGGACGAGTCGGAATTTTTCCGTATCCTCCAGCCATATTGATTCCAGAAGCACTCGCATAACTTTCCCTCGACTGGTAGGAGTTAGTCTAGGTCCGACAGCTGGATTGGTAACAGAAGTATTCGCATATCCTTCCGTTAAATAGTCGGCATACTTCTAAGTCCGACAGTCGTATTGCTTCGATAGGCATTCGCATAAAATTCTCTCGACTAGTTGGCATATTACCTTGTCCATCATTCGGATTCTTTCGAGGGGCACTTGCCTAACTTATCATCGACAAGAAGGGATATTTCCAAGCCCGACAGTCGCACTGGTTCGATAGACACTAGTATTGCCTTCCATTGACTATTCGAAATATTTCCAATTTCGAAAGCGGCATTGTATCGAGAGATACTCCCATAACTTTCCCTAGAATAGTCAGGATATTTCTATGTCAGGCAGTCGCATTGGGTCACAAGATACTCGCATAACCTTCGTTCGAACACTGAAAATTTCCATGTCAGACAGCCGTATGGTTCCGAGAGATACTCGCACAATTTTCGATCGTCTAGTCGGAATATCTCCATGTACGACGACCGCATTGGATCGACGGCACTCGGATAACTTTCCCTCGAATAGACGAAATATACCCAAGTTTGAATGCCGCATTGATTCGAGAGGCACTCGCATAATCTTCGCTCAACTTATGTAGATATTTCGGTTGGAAGGAACTCGTATAACTTTTCCTCGTCTAAGCGGAATATCCTTAGAACCGACAGCCGCAGTGGATAAAGAGGCACTCGCATAACTTTACCCCGACTATTCGGAATATTTCCAAGACCGACAGCCGCATTGTTTCGAGAGGCACACGCATAACTTTCCCCTGGCTTGTCGGAATATTTCCAATTCTGACAGCCGCATTGGTTCGAGAGGCACTCGCATAAATTTCAGTCGACTACTCGGAATATTTCCTATTACGACAGTTACTTCGATTCAGAAGTGACTTGCATGATATTCCCTCGTCTTGTCAGAATTGTTTCCATTCCGCTAGTGGCATTTTTTCGAAAGGCACTCGAATAAATTTCGCTCTACGATTCGGAATATTTCCAAGTCCGACAGTCGCATTGGATCAAAATTCACTTGCATAACTTTCCCTGGACAAGTCGGAACATTTCCAAATGCGACAGCCACATTGTATTGGGAGGCATTCACATAGTTTTCTTTCGTCTAGTCGTAATATTTACAAACCCGCCAATCGCATTGTTTCACATATCACATGCATCACTTTCGTTCGATTAGTCAGAATATTACCAAGAGCGACAGTCTCTATGTTTCGGTGGCACTCGAATAACTTTCACCCTTATAGTCGGAATATTTCCAAGTAGGATTGCAGCAATGGTTCGATGGGCACTCGCATAACTTTCCTTCGTCTTGTAATATTTCCAAGTCCAACAGCCGCATCGGTTCCAGTGTCATTCGTTTAACTATCCCACGTCAAGACGTTGAATATTTTCAAATCCTATAGGCGCATTTGTTCGAGAGGTATTCGCATTACTCTCACTCGACTAGTCGGTATATTTCCAAGCCCGAAAGTCGCCTTGATTCACAAGTCACTCGCATAGCTCCTGCTTGACTAGTCGGAATATTTCCAAGTCAGGCAGTGGCATTGATTCATAAGTTACACCCATAAATTTCGTTCGATTACTCTGGAAATTTCAGTGTCAGACAGCTGTATGGGTTGGAAAATCCGTCCACGCCGGGCAATCGACCAAACTGTGCTCCGTCGTATCCTAACTCCCTCCGCAGTGGAAACAACGTTCTTATTTAAGTACGCCGCGAAACAACCATGGCCGGTCATCAGCTGTGTGGTTTGAAATGTCGTTCCGATAGAGAACGGTCTCCAAAACCACTCAGCTAACCATTCAGCAATAACCGCCCTCGCGCGCACTCCCGTTGTTACTGGTCCTTCTACGAGCCCAAGTTCCTGAGACTTCCACGGTTCTATTGCCCTCCTTCTAGCATGAGCACCCAATACAGCCTTAGTACACGTGGGAATAGGTTTCACCGAGTCTCTAACAGCCGCATACGTCTCCGCCAGCCGGGGTGGAAGATGAGTGAGAGGAATAATCCCCGCAATCATCATAGCCACGTGGAAGGAGACCGTTCTATAGGCACAGCACACGCGGATCGCTACCTTCCTCTGGAGGCTCCGAACAGCTCGCCCGATCCTCATGTCCTCCACGACGGCGCGCCACTACATTGGCACCCCATAAAGGATCACCGAGTGGATCACGCCGCAGTAGAGTCTTTGCTTCTTCTCCCCCGGCCCGTAAATGTTCGAAAGGAGGTCCCTAAGGGACCGGAAAATACCCTCGGCTTTAGGGATTAGGGCCTCGAATTGAGGCCTGAATAACATCCTTGAATCTATCAATATGCCCAGGTATTTAACGCTGGTTTTAATTTCTAGGTAAACTTTTCTAAAACAAATCTTAGTGAGTGGGACCTTCCTGCGTCTGCAGAAGGCAGAGGCAGGGAAAGGCATGGCCTACGTCATTTGCGGCGCCACTTTATGACCCAATCCCTCTATCTCCTAATCAAAATGTTCAAGTCTCGCACAGCGTTCATGATAGCCTGAGACAGGTCCCATCCCGTTGACAGGAAGGCCGCGTCGTCCACATAGCAGACAACACGGGTGCCATCTGGCATCGGGGTTAGGAGGACACTGTCATAGGCAATGATCCACAAATTATGGTGCAAAACGGATCCCTTTGGGACTCCACAATAAACCTGTCTTTCCATGAGGCGTCCATGTTTGTCTGTATATGTTATGGCACGGATGCCTAAATAACTCCTGATGATGTTCACCAAGTAGCGTGGAAAGTTGTTCCGCTCTAACGCCCTAACGATAACGGCTCATGGTAAGTAGTTGAAAGCGTTCGAGATATCCAGTCTCACCGTGATAACAACCCTACTGACCAGCATCGATAACTCCACGATGTTTTTAACACCGAGGATGGAATCCACAGTGAATCCTCCCGTCCTAAACCCATAATGTAATGGCGCCAGTGTCCAAGTCTCGTCTAAGTAGCTGTTGATCTTGCCAACAACTACGCGCTCGAATAGTATTCCCAGTTCGCCCAGTCACGCATATGGGTTTATATGATCCCGGTGAGTTCGGGAGCGCGTCCCTTTTCTTTTTGATCAGGACAAGCCTCGCTATCTTCCACACTGTCGGGAACCTTCCTGCTCTCAAGCATGCGGATAAGTACTGCGCCAACCGTTTTCCACAGTGTGTCGACGCAGCACGCACAATCACACCCGGTAACCATTCAGTTCAGGAGTCTTCCTTCCTTTTCCTTTCCTGGCGGCAGCGAAGAACTCCTCTGCAGGGATAGTCATATCTGAGAGTGTAGATGCCTGCGGCTGATCATATCCCGGTCGTCCTGGGAATATCTCAGAGAGAATATTCTCCAGTACCTCATTCTCCACGCTTTCAGTTAATAGTGGAGCAGAAGGCCTAAGTTTTCCCAAGAACAATTTGTAGGGTCTGCCCCATGGATCATCTTCTATGGAGTCCAGAAACTCCCTCCATGAGTTCTTCTTGGCTTCCTTAATAGCCCTAGTAAGTGCCCGCCTTACGTCCCTTTGAGTGTCCAGGCACCGCACTATTCCTTCACTAATCTTCTTTCTCCTGACTCTGAAAAGTTTCCTTACTGTAAATGTCGCAACGGTCCTAAGGTTCGTTAATTCGTCCGACCACCAGTAAGTACTTTTACTACTGTGGGTATGTCTCCTCACACGGGACATGGCCATGTCGCACGCTTGTTTCAATGTAGACTGTGCTCACTTCATCCACACAGTCCGCATCGACCGCATTCCCCCTGCACATAGTTCAACCCGTCCACTCCCCTGAACTGAGGGCTGCAACCAAGTAGTCCTCATCCCGGGAGTTAACCTTTCAACGAGAGGGCTTTTTATCTTGTGGGCGAGAATTTCGGATCCCAGCAGCCTCGTGCCTATAGCTATATCTAACATACAGGTGATCCGGCATGGACTCAACCTCATCCACACTCGAGTCCGAGAGGCGGACCCGAACTGACGGCGTTCCCCACGTTAGATCTATAACGCTCGACCCATGTGCCCGAACGCAAGTGGGATAGCCATCCCGGTTCAGCAGACCCACGTTCATTCTGTTGGCCCATACATAGAGCAACTCACTTCTATGTCTACTTGCACTCCCCTCTCCTCAGTCACTCTCACTGTCCTCTCACTGTCCTCACTGTCCTCGTCCGCGACCTTATGCGGATCCTCTCAGATTGTCTCAGGGCAATCATTTGGTGCCCTCCCGAAAATCTTGTCTATCTATTTTCTAGGAGGCACAACCGGGCACTCCCAAGAACCGGTACGGTGGTTGGTCGGCTTCCGGCCAGCGTCTGCACAAACCGGACACGCAGGTTTATCCGTGGACGTCTTGACTTGGTGGCCCGGTTTTCCACAGACGTAACATAGGTCTGTCCTAGACTTTGTAGCCGGGCACATTGCCGCGACATGTCCTCGCGTAAGGCACCGATGGCAACTGAGGAGCCGCTACCGGAATCCATGCACACTCACTGATGCCAATCCCATGTTTATTCTATCCCTCTCCAGGTCCGCCCGGATGACAGAAACCGGAGCCGAGACAGTGGCATCGCCTAGTCTACCCCTAACCAATCTTGATCTCTCCTACCTTAATAAGATTGGGGTCTGTTCCGGATTGCACCTCCAGCCGGGCGTTCATGATGACAGTCCCGTTAGCGGCCTCATTCTATCCCATTAAAATTATGGTGCTCGTGCGCAGGGGACGAGTAACTTTTGTTCCTTGAGCGGCACTCCTTAGAACCTCCGGCACCCCATCGCCCTTCTCGTTTGCCCCTTTGCCTCGTACCTGCCATATAAAGGCTCACGTGAGGCCTCTCCTACACGACATGCTGCCGATCCCCAGGTCTTTGAGGTTGACACTCTCCCTGGTCCGGAGTAGTGCATTTCTGTACGTCGTCTCCTCGGTACAGGATAGGGAAATTGGAGCTACTTCTCTTTCCATTTGCCTCCCCTTTTTCTTCACTGCGCGATACTCCTCCTTTACCCATTTTTCCTAGGAGCCGCCGGTCCCCGCAAGAGTTGATGATCATTGACACAATACTTTGATGTAGCCAGGGGGAGTACGTTCGCTTCCCTCCTCAGGACCCATCTCCTTTTTGGGCCAAGTACCTCTACAAAATCCTCTTACGGGATTAATGCCTTACCTACACGTACCTGTTTCGCAGGAGATCGAGTGGACTCGGCGCAGAATGTGGGACCTTTGTGCGGCCCACCAACTCCAGTCGCTGCTCTACTCGATGTTTGCTGCTGTCTCTGCTACTTTTGTTGCCCACTGCTGCTGCTGTTATAGCTGCTGCAGCTGTTGCTGGATACAGTGGACAACCTCCGCCAGTACCCATACCATCTCGTGTGCATGATTTATATCCGGAGTAGTTGTTTGGCTTTTCTCAGCCAAGGGGTTTACGAGAATTTTTTCCTTCTTCTTATTTCCCTTCTTGAGGCAAACGTTTTCCTCCATTACCTCTCTATTGCGCAAATCCTTGGCCCTAAGTTCTGTCTTTAGCTGCGCAATGGTTTCTTTGGCTGATAAAGGACCATCTGCTCCAATTTGAAGCCTCTGACTTAGATTCTTAACTGCTCCCAGCGTTTTTTATAGGAACGTTTCATAATCCCTGAAATGTCCCTTTTAAGATTGCAGCATCTCAACCTAACTTTTTCTGCATCTAAGGTAACTTCCCTGATGTTATCCAGCATCCTACCAGCCTCCATCTAAGACAAGGGGGTCTCTGCCGGTTCTTCCTCATTTACTACGGGCCAGTCTACCATTGACTCCTCTTCCTCAGACGAGTAGATCACGGGAATCACATAGTTAAGCTTCCTCACCTGATTTGGTGACGTCAAGCCGGAGAGTCGCATGCTTTCAATGGCCCTGACAGCCATTTATCATTCCTCCAAGTAGCTTTCTTCGCTACTTACACATCCACTTTTTGGCGCATTAAACACACCCCAGGCCAGATCGCCTACTTGTGATGCCATTCCTGATGCAGTATCCAGAGCCGGGGCCAGGTTGCCTACCCCGAGCTCATAGCAGTTCTTTGTTGACGACGGCGGGTGGCCTACTATCACCTGACAAAACTGTGGCGTCGGTGCTTCTCCCACGCCCGCTTATTTCATTCGCTGTACTATCCTTAATGAATAATGATGTATTGTTGGAAGCCAAGCTCCCCAAAGGAAGGGAAATGAATGGAAGGAAGCTAGAGAGAAAGAGAGAAAATAGAAAATAATATGACAGAAGAACAAGAAAAGGAATAGCCGTACAAATACATTCACATATCATGCATACATTCCCTTTTAGTCGCCTTTTACGACAAGCAGGGAGTACTGTGGGAGGATTCTATTACCCCCTAACTACAGGTGAAATACTCGAGCCTCTAGAGGCAATACTGTTGCTGTACTTGGAGTTATTCCGACTCGTCGAGGGAAAGTTATGCGACTGCTTCTTGAAATAAAGCTACTATCGGTCTTGGTAATATTCCGACTAGTCGAGTAAAAGTTATACAAGTACCTCTCGACCCAATTCGGCTGTCGGTCTTGGGAATATTCCGATAAGTCGAGGAAAATTAAGCAATCGCTACTCGAAGCAAATCGTTTGTCGATCTTGGAAAAATTTCGAAAAATCAAGGAAAAGTTAAGCGTGTAACTTCTGAGACAGTGCGAATGTCGGACATGGAAATATTCCGGCTAGTCGATGGAATGTTATGGGAGTGCCACTCTGACAAATACGATTATCTGACTAGGTACTATTCCGCCAAGCCGAAGGAAAGTTTTGCGAGTGCCTCTTGATCTAATGCGGCTGTTGGAATTGGAAATATTTCAACTAATCGGGGGAAAGTTATGCGAGCACGTCTCGATCCAATACGGCTGTCGAATACGAAATATTGCGACAAGTAGAGGGTAATATATGCGAGTGCCTCTCGGACCAATACTACTGTCAGACTTGGTATATACCGACTAATCGGGGAAAGTTATGAGAGGGCCTCTTGAACCAATGCGGTTGTCGGACTTGGAATTATTCCAACCAGACGAGGGAAAGTCACGCGAGTGACATGTGAATCAATGCGTCAAGCTTAAAACATTCCGATTAGTCGAGCATTATGTATGCAAGTGTCTCACGTACCAATATGGCTCTAGGACTTGGTAATATTTCGAGTCCAGGGAATGTAATGCAAGTGAATATTGAACCAATGAGACTGTCGAACTTGGAAATATTCCGACTATGCGGATGAAAGTTATTCGAGTTCCACTCGAAACATAGAGACTGTCGGTCTAGGTAATATTCCGACTAATGGAGAAAAAGTTATGCGTTTGATTTATGAACCAAAGCGACTGTCGAGCTTGGAAATACTTCGGTGTATTATCAGAGTGAATCTCGTACCAATGCGACATTCTGACATTGAAATAACCCGACTAGTCGAGAGAAAATTATGCGAGAGACTTTCGAAACAATGCGACTTCCGGGCTTTGCAATATCCCGACTTGACGAGGGAAATTTATGCGATTGTTTCTGGAACCTATGCGTCCGCCGGACTAGGAAATATACCTCCTAGACGAGGGAAAGTTATGCGAGTGCATCTCGAAAAAATGCGACTGTCGGAGTTCGAAATATTACGACAATTCTAGGGAACGTTCTACGAGTGCTACTCGGACCAATGCGGCTGTCGAACTTAGAAGTATTGTGCTAGTCGAGGTAAAGTTATGCGAGTAACACTTGTGCCAATACGACTGACAGACTTGGAAATATCCCGACTAGTTTATGCAAAGTTATGCGAGTGCTTCTCGGAACAATGTAGCTGCAGAAATTGAAAATAATCCGACTAGTCGGGGAAAGATATTTGTGTGCCTCTCGAGAAAATGCGGCTGTCGAACTTGGAAACATTCGGTCTAATAGACGGAAAGGTATGCGAGTGCCTTTAAAATCAATGCTGCTGTCGGACTTGTAAATACTACGACTAGTAGAGTGAAAATTATGCGAGTTACACTTGACCCATTGCGACTGTTGGATTGAAAATACTCCGAGTAGTCTAGAAAAAGTTACTCATATGCCTCTCGAATCAAAGGGACTGCCGAACTTGAAAATATTCACAGTAGTCGAGGAAAAATTATGCGAGTGAAATGTGAGCCAATTCGAATGTCTGGCTTGGAAATAATACGACTAGTCGTGATAAGGTTTTGCGATTGCATCACCAAACAAAGCAACTTCCGGTCTTGGTATTATTCCGACTAGTCGAGTAAAAGTTAAGCCTGTACCTCTCGACTCAATGCGGCTGTCGGACTTGGATATATTCCATCTAGTCGAGGAAAAGTATGTGATTGCCTCTCGAAGCAGAGCGACTGCCGGACTTGGAAGTATTCCGACTAGTCGACTGAAAGTTATGCTAGAGACTTGAGAACCAGTACGACTTTCGGGCTTGGAAAAATTTAGACAAGTCGATGGAAAGTTATACGACAGCCTCACGAACCAATGTGGTTATCAGTCTTGAAAATATTACGCCTAATCGACAGAAAGTTACGCGAATGGCTCTCTAATCAATGCGACTCTCTGACTTGAAAATATTCCGACTAGTGTACGGATAGTTATGCAAGTGCCTCTCGATCCTATGCAGCTGTCAGACTTGGAAATATTCTGACTAGACAAGGGAAAGTTATGCGAGTGCGACTCGAACCAATGCGGCTTACGGTCTTGGAAATATTCCGAGTCCTCGATGGATAATTATGAGAGTGAGTCTCGAACCAATGCGACGTTTTGACTTGGAAATATCCCAACTAGTCGAGAGAGAGTTATGCGAGTGACATTTGAATCAATGCGATTGTCGGGCTCGGATATCTTCCATCTTGTCGAGGGAGAGTTATGCGTTTGCCTCCCGAACCAATACGACTGTTGGACTAGGAAATATTCCGAGTAGCTCATGAAAAGCTATGCAAGTGAACTGCGATCCAATTCGACGGTCGGATTTGAAAATATTCCAATTAGACGAGGGAACGTTATGCAAATGCCTATCGATCCAATGCGGCAGTCGTGTTTGGAGATATTCCGACTATTCGGGTGAAAGTTATTCGAGTGCCACTCGAAACACAGAGACTGTCGGTCTTGGTAATATTCCGACTTATCAAGGGAAAGTTTGCGGTTCCCTTTTGAACCAAAATGGCTGTCGGAATTGGAAATATTCCGAGTATTCGAGGGAAAGATATACGAGTGATTTGGGAACCAATGTGATTGTCACTCTTGAAACTATTCCGACCAGGCGAAAGAAGGCTATGCGAATGCCTTTCATTCCAATGCGGCTGTCGGACTTGGAAATATCCACACTCGTCGAACGAAAGTTATGTTAGTGACTCTCGACACAATGCGACTTTCGGACATAGTACTAACCTAGTCGTGGGAAAGTTATGCGAAAGCTTCTCGTGTCAATGCCGCCGCCGGACTAGGAAATATATCGCCTAATCGATGGAAAGTTAAGCGAATGAATCTCGAGCAAATGCGACTGTCGTTTTAGGGAATTTCCCGACTAGTGGAGGGAATGTTATGCGAGTTCCTCTCGAACCAATGTGACAGTCAGATACCGAATTATTCCGATTAGCAGAGGCAAAGTTATGCGACTGCCTCTCGCGCCAAGGTGGATGCCGAACTTGGAAATATTCCGCTCAGCATAGGAAAAGATATGCAAGTGAATCTCGAACAAATGCGACTGTGGAACTTGGAAATTATCCGACGAGTACAAGGAATGTTATGCGAGCAAGTCTCGAACCAATACGACAGGCAGAATTGGAAATATTCAGAATAGTGCAGAGAAAGATATGCGAGGGCCTCTCGACTCAATACGAAGCCGTAGGAAATAGGAAATAGACCGCCTAGTCGTTTGAAAGTTTAGCGAATAAACTCGAACAAATGCGACTGTCGTTCTTTGAAGTTCCCGACTTGTCGAGGGAGAATTCCTCGTGCGACGTGTAAACAATTGCGACTGTCGGGCTTGGAAATTTACCACCTAGATGAAGGAGAGTTGTGTGAGTGCTACTCGAACCATTGCGGCTGTCGGACTTGGAAATATTCCTACTAGTCGAGGCAACGTAATGCGCGGGCCTCTCAAAACAAAGCGACTGCCAAATTTGAAAATATGCCGCCTTGTCGTGATAAATTTATGCGAGTGCATCTCGAAATAATGCAACTGTTTGATTTGAAAATATACCGACTTGTCGAGAGAGAGTTATGCGAGTGCTTCTCAAGCCAATGTGGCAGTCGTATTTGGAAATATTCCTGCTTTTCGGGTGAAAGTTATTCGAGTGCCACTCGAAACACAGAGACTGTCGGTCTTGGAAATTTTCCGACTAGTAGTAAGAAAGTTGTACGTGTGATTTTTGAACCAATGCGATTGTCGATCTCGGAAATATTCCGACCAGAGGAAAGAAAGTTATGCGACTATTTCTCAATCCAATGCGGCTGTTGTATTTAGAAAAATTCCGACTTGTCCAGGGAAAGTTATGCGAATGACTCTCTAAACAATGCGACTTTCTTACTTGGAAATATTCCGACTAGTCCAGGGAAAATTATGCAAGTGATTTGTGAACCAATGCGATTGTCGAACTTGGAAATATTCCAACTATTCGAGGGAAAGCTACGCGATTGCCTCTGGAACCAATGCGAATATATGACTCGTAAATATACTAATTATTCTCGAGGAAGTTATGGCAGTGATTCTCTAACTAATACGACACTTGGAAAAATTCCGACTAGTCGAGGGAGTCATGCGAGTGTCACTCGAAACAATTCGTCTGCTGGACTTGAAAATATCTCATCTAGACGATGGAGAGTTATGTGAGTGGTTTTCAAATCAATGCGACCGTCGGTCATAGAAATATCCAAAATTGTCGTGTGAAAGTTATGTGAGTAACTCTCGAACCAATGCGACTGTCGGACTCTGAAATATCATGTCTAGTCGAGGAAACTTACGCAATTGCCTCTGGAACGAATGCAGAAAACGTACTTGTTAATATTGCAACTAGTCTGGGAATGTTATGTGAGTGCCTCTCGATCCAATGCGACTGTCGGATTTTAAAATGTTTCGACTAGTCGAGGGAAAGTTATACAAGTCACTCTACAACCAAAGCGGCTGTCGGACTTGGAAATATACCGTCTAGTCTAGGGAATGTTATGCGAGTGGTTATTGAACCAATGCGACTATGGGACGTGGAAATAATTCAACCTATCATGGTAAAGTTACGCAGTTAACTTTCGAACCAATGCGGCTTGAAGTTTGAAATAACACGATTTGTCTTGGAAAGTTATGCGAGTATCTCTTGAACCAATGGGTCCTTCCGACTTGGAAATATTCCGACTAGTTGAGAGAGAATTATACGAGTGACTTTTGACTCAATGCGACTGTCGGGCTCGGAAATATTCCGACTCGTCGAGGAAATATTATGCGGGTCACTTCTGCACCAAAGTGACTGTTGGATTTGGAATTACTCGGAGTAGTTAAGGGAAAATTATGTGAAAGCCTATTGTAGCAATTCGGGACTTGGAAATATTCTAACGAGACGGGCAATATTATTCGTCTGACCGTAGAATCAATGCGGCTGTCGGACTTGGGTATATTCCGAGTAGTCGAGGGAAAGTTCTGCGAGTATCTCTCGAACCAATGTAGCCGCAGCACATAGAAACATTCCGGCTAGTCGATGGAACATTGTGCGATTAACTTGTGAACCAATGCGACTGTCTGACTTCGAAATATCCCGACTATTCAAGTAATAGCTATGCACAGAGACTTGTGAATAAAAGCGATTGTAGGGCTTGGAAATATTCCAACTAGTTGGACAAAACTTATGCTAGTACCACTCGAACCAAAGAGACTTTGGTTCGAGTCTTTGAAATCATCCGAGTAGCCGAGGGAGATTTATGCGAGTGTCTATCGAACCAATGCGGCCGTCGTTTTTGGAAATATTCCAGCTCGCCCTGGTAAAGTTACCCGAGTTAAGAACGGAACAATGCGACTCTCGGTATTGGAAATAGTCCGACTAGTTGAGCGAATTTTTACCAAGCCCCCTTCGAACTAATGTGACTGTGGTGAATGAAATATTCCGACGAGACGAGGGAAGGTTATACGAGAACTTTTCGAAACAATTTGGATATCGGACTAGGAATTATTCTGAATAGATGCAGGAAAGTTACGCGAGGGACTCTCGAAACATTAAGACCGTCGGACATAGAAATATTCCGATTAATAGTGGGAAACTTATGCGAGTGTGACTCAAAACAACGCGACTGGAGGAATTGAAAATATTCCGAGTAGTCGACGAAAAGTTACGCGAGTGACTCTCGAAACAATACTACTATCGGACCGAGACATATGTCGACTAGCCGAGGGATAGTTATGCGAGTACTTTTCGAATCGATACGTCTGCTGGACTTGGAAATATTCTGTCTAGTTAAAGAAATGTTATGCGAGTGCCCCTCGAAACAAAATAACTGTCGGACTTGGAAATGTTCTGTCTGGTCGTGTCAATGTTATGCAAGTAACTTCATAACCAATGCGACTGGCGGGCTTGAAAATATTCCAACATGTCCAGGGTATGCTATATGAGTTCCTATCGAACCAATGTGGCTGTCAAACTTGAAAAATCACGACTAGTCGGCGGAAAATAATCCGAGTGCGTCTCGAAAAAATACGGCTGTCGGATTTGGAAATATTACGACTAGTAGAGGGAAATATATGCGAATGCCTTTAGGGCCAATGCGACTGTCGGTCTTGTAAATATTCTGACAAGATGAGGGAAAGTTATGAGAGTTACTTGTGCTCCTAAACGACTGCTGGAATTGGAAATACTCCGAATAGTCGAGAGAAAGCTATGTGAGTGCCTCTCGATCTAATGCGGCTGTCGGAAATGGAATTACACCAACTAGCCAAGTGAAAATTGTGAGAGTGATTCTCGAACCATTGCGACTGTTGGACTTAAACATATACGGAGTAGTCAAGGGAAAGATATGCAAGTACCTCTCGAACCAATGGGACTGTCGGATTAAATAATATTCCGACTAGATGAGGGAAAGTTATCGAGTTACTCTGGAAACAGAGCTGTTATCGGACATGGAAATATTTCAATTAGTTGAGGGAAAGTAATGCGAGTGCCTCACGGACCAATACGACTGTCGGGCTTGGAAAAATTTCGACTAGTCGCGGGGAATTTATGCGAGTAGCACTCTAGGCAATGCGACTGACAGATTTGAAAATATCCCACCTAGTCCACGTAAAGTTATACGAGTGATCTCGGAACAATGCGACTGTCGGGCTTGGAAATATCGCGGATAATCAAGGAAAACATATGCGAAAAAAAATATGCGAGTGCTTCACAAACAAATGCGTATGTCTGACTTGGAAATATACTGACCAGTCGGGGAAAAGTTCTCCACGTTACTCTTGAACGAAATCTGTTATCGGTCTTGGAACGACTAGTCGAGGAAAAATTATATGAATTACTTGTGAGTCAATTCGAATGTCTTATTTGACAATATTACGACTAGTATAGAAAAATTTACGCGGAGAAGAATTCGAAGTCCGATAGCCGAATTGGTTCGATAGGTATACGCATAACTCCTACTCGTCTAGTTGAAATGGTTCCAAGTACGATAGTCGCTTTGGTTCGAGCTGCACCCGCATAATTTCCTTAGACTAGTCGGATTATTTCCCATTCCGACTTTCGTATTGGCCCTAGAGGTATTTCGTATTGGTTAGAGATGCACTCACATAACTTTCGCCCGACTAGTTGGAATATTACCAAGTCCGACATGTGCATTGGCTCACAAGTCAAAATAAGTTTTCCTCGACAAGTCGATATATTTCCATGTCCAACAGCCGCATTGGTTTGATAGGCACACACATACTTATACCTCTACTAGTCGTAATATTTCCAAGCACGTTATTCGTATAGGCTGACAAGTCTCCCGCATAATTTTTCCTCGACTAGCCGGTATATTTCCAAGCCCGACAGTTGCATTGGTTCACAATTCACTCGCATAACTTTTACTCGACTAATCGGAATATTTCAATGCACGTCATTCGCATAGGCTCACAAGCCACTCGCATAACTTTTTCTCGAGTGATCGGAATATTTGCAAGTCTGACAACCGCATTTGTTCGTGTGACACTTGCATAACTTCCGTTCGATTAGACGGAATATTTCCAAGTCCAACAGTCGCTCTGTTTCGAGAGACACTCGCATGTCTTACTCTCGATTAGCCGCAATATTTCCAAGTTCGACTGTCACATTTGTTGGAGAGGAATTCTCATAACTACTCTGACTTTACGGAATATTTCCAAATTCGACAGCCGTATGGGTTCGAGAGGCACTCGTATAACTTTATTCCGACTAATTAGAATATTTCCAAGCCCCACAGTCGCATTGGTTCTCAAGACTTTCGAATAACTTTTCTTCGAGTAGAAGAAATAGTACCTAATCCGAAAGATGCATTGGTAAGAGAGGCACTCGCATAACTTTCCCTCGTCTACTCAAAATATGTCCGAGTACGACAACCATATTGGTCGAATGTTACTAGCATAACATTCACTCGACTAGTCGGAATATTTCTGAGTCCAACAGTCGCATTGGCTCACAATTAATTCGCATAACTTACCCTAGATTTGTCGGGACATTTTCAAGTCAGACAGTCGCAATGGTTCGAGAGGCACTTGTATATCAATTCCTCGATTAGGCGGTACATTTCCAAGTCCAACGGTCGCTTAGAGTCGAGTAGCACTAGCATAAGTTTGAAGTGACTAGTCGGAATATTTCCAACTCCGACAGAAGCAATGGTTCGTCATGGCCTAGCACAACTTTCACTCGAATAGTCGGATTATGTTCTAGTCCAGCAGCCGTATTCTCCCTAGAAGCAGTCGCATTACTTTCCCTCGACTACTCGGAATATTTTCAAGTCCGATAACAGATTTGATCCCAGAGTAACTCATATAACTTTCTTTCGACAGATTATTTACAAATCCGAGAGACGGATTTGTTCGAGAAGCATAACTTTCCCTCGACCAGTCCGAATAATTCCAAGTCTGTCAATCGCATTGTTTCACAAATCATTCGCATAATTCAAGCTTGACTAGTAGTAAAATTTTCTAGTTTGACAGCCGCACTGGTTCTAGTGGCTCTGCCGTAAATTTTCCTCGACCTGTCGGAATATTGCCGTCTGGCAGTCGCATCGTTCAAGAGGCACTCACATAACAATCCTTCGACTACTCGGAATATTTCCAACAATTTCATTCGTCCATTCGACAATCGCTTTGGTTCACACCTCAATTGCATATCTTTTTTTCGTCTAGTCGAACTATTTCCATGTCTAACAGTAGCATTGGTTCAATAACTAGTTGTATAACTATCCCTCGACTAGTCGGAATATTTCCAAGTACGACATTCGCATTGGTTCCAGAGGCAATCGGATAACATTCCATCAACTATTCGTGTCATTTCCAAGTCCGACAATAGCAATAAGTCGGGCGAAACTCGTGTAACTTCCACGCGACTAGTTGGAATATTTCCTAGCCCGACAGTCGTAATGATCCGAGAGACACTGGCATAACTTTCCATCGACTACTCGGATATTACCCAGTCCGACAGACGCCTATTGTCACATTGGTTCACAAATCATTCGCATAACGATATTTCGGCTAGTCAGAATATTACTAAGATCGACAGGCGTTTTATTGCGAGTGGCACTTGCACAAATTACAACCGACTATTCAGAATATTTATAAGTCCCACAGTCGCAAAGTTACGAGAGGCACTCGCATATCTTTCCTTCGACTTGCAGAGTTTTCCAGAAATACTTGCATAACTTTCACACGACTAGTCGGAATACTTCCAAGTCTTACACGCGCAATGTTTCAAATTATTCTCGCATAATCTTTCCTCTACTAGTCGGTATATTTCCAAGCCTGACTGCCGCATTGGATCCAATGTCACTCGTATAACTTAACTTCGACAAGTCGGAATTTGTTCAAGTCCGGCAACCTGAGTCTATAGGCACTCGCATAAACATTCCACAACTAGTCGGAACTTTTCCAAGCCCGGCATTTGTATTAGTTCTCAAATCAATCGCATAACTTTCTTTCGACTTGGCGGAATATTTACAAAATCGACAGTCGCATTGTTTCGAGAGTCACTCGCATATCTCTCTCTCTACTAGGCAGGATATTTCCAAGACCGACAGCCTCATTGTTCCGAAAGGCACTTGCATATATATCTCTCTACTAGACGGGATACTTCCAAGACCGGTAGCCGCTATGGTTTAAGAGGCTGTCGCATATCTTTCCTTGGATCTGTCGGTATGTTTCGAAGACCAGCAGCCGCATTATTTTCGAAAATTACTTGCATAAAGTTCCCTCGACTAGTAGGCATCCTTCCAAGTCTGACAGTCGCATTAGTGAACAAGAAAGTCGTATAACTTTCCTTCGAATAGTCGAGATATTTCCTACTTCGTTCGTCGCGTTGGTCCTAGTTTCAATCGCATAACTTTCCTTCGACTAGTCGGAATATTTTCAAGTCCGACATTTGGATTGGTTTGAGGCACTCGTAAAACATTCATTTGATCACTGGGAATTTTCCTAATTCAGATAGTCGCATTTGTTCTAGAATCACTCGCATAAATATCCCTCGATTAGTCATAATAATTCCAAGTACGACAGCTGCATTAGTTCGAGTGGCACTCGCATAAGATTCCCTCGACTTGTCGGAATATGTCTATGCAATACAGTCGCATTGGTAATAGATGTATTCGCATAACTCTCCCTCGACTACTAGGAATACTTCCAAGTCCGTTTGTTGCATTGTTTTGGGAAGCACACGCATAACTTTCCCCAAATTGTCGAAATTTCTCCAAGTCCGTCAATCGCATTTGTTTAAAGTCACTCGCATAACGTTCCCTCGATTAGTCGGAATATTTCCAAGTATAATAGTCGCATTTGTTTTAGAATCACTCGCATAAATTTCCCTCTACTAGTCGTGATATGTCCAAGTACGAGAGTTTCATTGGTCCAGGAGGCACAAGCAAACCTTCCCATCGATTACTCGGAATATTTCCAATTCCGACAGTCGCATTGGTTCACAAGTCACTCGCATAACTTTCCCACGACCAGTCGGAATATTTCTAAGAACGACAGCCGCATTGTTTCGAGAGGCCACTGCATAACATTCCGCCGACTATGCGGAATGTATCCAAGCCCGGCAGCCATATTGGCTCGAAAGGCACTCTCGTAAATTTTTCCGGACAAGTTGGAATATTTCCAAGTCTGACATGTATATGTTTGCCAAAGGCAATCGCATAACTTTGCCTCGACTAGTGGGAATATTTTCAAGCCCGACAGTCACAATAGTTCGAGATGTACTTGCACAACTTTCCCTCGACTAATCTTAATTTTTCCAAGTCTGACAGCAGTTTTGATTCGATAGGCACCCACGTAAATTTCTCCCGTCTAGTTGGAGTATTATCAAGTCCGACATCCGCATTGCTTCTGGAGGTAATCGCATAAATTTCTCTCGACTATTCGGAATATATCCAAGCCCGATAGTCGCATTGTTTCGAGAGGCAATCATATAACTTTCCCTCGACTAGTCGCAATATTTTATAGACCTAAGGGCTCATTGTTTCACTTGTCACTAGTATAAATTTTTCTCGTTTAGTCTGAATATTCCTTGTCCGGCAGTCGTATTGATTCGAGGGGCATCCGCATATATTACCCTCTATTAGGCATAATATTTCCACGTTCCATTGGCGTAATGTTGCGAGACGCACTTGCATAACTTTCCCACGGCTCCCATGCTATTTCCATGTCGAAAATCGTATTGGGTTGAGAGTCACACGCATAACTTGCGTTCGACTAGTGTTGTTATTTCCACGTCCAACATCCGCATTGGTTAATGAGTCACTTGCATAACTTTCCATCGACTACTCGGAATTTTTTCAATTCCAACAGTCGCTTTGTTTCAGAAATGACAAGCATAACTTTCACTCGACTAGTCGAAGTATTTTTAATTCCAAGACCGCGTTGGTTCAAGGCACACATGCATAACTTTCCCACGACTAATCGGTTTATTTCCAAATCCCACAGTCGCAATGGTTCGAAGGACGCGCGCATAATTTTCGCTCCACTCGTCGGAGCTTCTCAAGTCTGACAGCCAAATTGGTACGAGAGGCACTCGCATAAAATTCTTCGAAATGTCGGAATGCTTCCAAGACCGACAGCTGCATTGTTTTGAGAAGCATTCGCAAAACTATCCTTCGATTAGTTGAAATATTTCAAATTCCAACAGTCGCATTGGTTCGAGAGGCACTCTCATATCATCTCCCCGACTACTCGGAAAATTATAAATTTGAACATTCGCTTTGGTTCACAAGTCACTAGCATAACTTTTCTTTGTTTAGTCGAAATATTTCCAAGTCCGACATCCGCATTGTTTCGAGATGTATTCGCACAACTTTCTCTCGACTAGTCGGAATATGTCCAAGTCCAGCAGCCTTATTGCATCTAAGGGCTTAAATTTATTCCGACTAGGTGGAATATTTCCAAGTTCAACATCCACATTGGTTATAGACGAAATCGCATAACTTTCCCCCTACTAGTCGGGTTATTTCCAAGTGCAACAGTTGCAATTGGACCGGGATGCATTCGCATCATTTTCATTTGACTAGTCGAGATATTTCCAAGTTCGACAGTAGCATTGGATCACAATACACTTGCATAACTTTCCCTGGACTACTCGGAATATTTCTAAGTAAAACAGACGCGTTCTTTCAAGAGGCACTCGCATTAATTTCCCTTGACTAGGCGGGATATTTTCATATACGGGAGTCGCATGTGTTCGAGTGTCCCTCGCATAACTTTTCCTCGACTGGTCAGAATTCTTCCTTCTCCGACAGCCGAATTGGTTCGATAGGCACAAGCATAACTTTCCCTAGAATGGTCGGTGTATTTCCAAGTTCGACAGTCGTATTCATTCACAAGTCATTCATATTACTCATACTGATCTTGTCAGAACAGTTCCAAAACCGACAGATCCTTTGCTTTGAGCAACTTTCCATCGAACAGTCGGTTCATTTCCAAGTCCCACAGTCGTATTGGTTCCAGAGGCACTCGCATAACTTTCCCACCCCTACTGGGAAAATTTCCAAGAACGATAACAGCTTTGTTTTCAGAGTAACTAGTATAACTTTCCCTTGACTAGTCGGAATATTTTCCAGTCCGATAGCCGCATTTCATCGAGATGCATTCGAATGACTTTCCTTGACTATTCGGAATTTGTCCAAGACCGGCAGTCATATTGGCTCGATAGGCACTCGCATAATCTTCCCTCGACTAGTCGGAACATTTCCACGTTCAACATTCCTATTAGTCCTCAAATCAATTGCAAATCTTTCCTCGACTAATTGGAATGCTTCTAAGACCTGCAGTCTTAGAAGAGGCACTCGAAAAACTCTCCCCCTATAAATTGTAATATTTTCAATATCGACAGCCACATTGTTTCCAAAGGCCTCGCATAACTTTTCCCCGACTAGGCGGGATATTTTCCAGTGCGACAAGCCGGACTCCGACATTCCCGGCTGAACTGGATTCATGACCCTATGATCTAATGACCCTTTATGATGACAGATCCTTTGCAAAACTCCGCGAATAGGGAGAAAGCCTCGGCTGTGGTGAGAAATTGTCTCGCCAATTCCGGCCATATAGTTTCACGGAAAATTTTCTTCAGAACCTCTCTCTGTGGTTTTAAAACCAAAGAGTCGATGATGTATTACGAAACCATGTCCTCTTCACTAAACTCGCATGCTCCTTCCGTAATAATGTCCAGCTACATCAGCTTTTCCTTGATGGCTTCGTGTCTTGCAAGAAACTGACATGTGAAATTGTTAGAAGAGACGAATTGGGCATCCATCATGTTCTTGATGTTCGGGAATAACGTAAATTTTGTCCTATCTTTGGAGGAGTTCTCCCACCAAGACTGCCAAACCTTAGAGATTTCCTCATCGACCTGTCTTGCTATCGCGCGTTTAATATTCGTGCATTCCGGTTTGGCGTAGCTGTCTTTGTGCATCTATTTTTCCTAATGTCGTATAGTCTTCGTCGTTTCAGTAACTGGAGATCTTTCGTGGACTTCGCTGCTATGACGCAGAAGGATTCCATTGCTGTTGTGCGATACGCGGATATGACCGAGATGAGGGCCGATCGCTGGATCGCGCTTAACTTTATGAAATCTCCTTCAATGCAGAGATCAGACCATCATGCTGCCGCGTACGTGACCATAGGTGCAAACACGTCTCGATAGATCGCTCGGAGGGCGCAGTGGAGGAGTCCCCATTCTCTATCTGCTAACCTACTTAGCTTTACGAACAATGGGCCGACCTTGTCGTTGAGATAACGGCAGTGTGTCCTTTATCGAAGTTTATCCCGAGATATCTAACGGAATTCCTAAATTTAATATTATTATTCCGTATCTTTATGGGAGGCCTGCTCGCTAGGTCAGTTTTTTTTCGCCGGATTTCGCTTTCTATCCGGATATTTTCCTCCCCTTCTGCCGATGGGTTTTCTTTTAACCCAATCGCCCAGACAATCGCTTTCGTCTTACGTTTGGAGATTGTCAATTTCGCCGACGTGCACCATCGGGTGATGCTTTTAACCACACGATTTCCTTTCTCTTCGAGTTCTTTCCTTGAGTCTCCATCTACGTAGACGAGTAGATCGTCCGCGTACGCAATCGCGTTGACTTTCGAGGATTCCTCCAGGATCCTGAGGAGCTGAACGGACATCAGTTTGCAGAAGAAGGGGCCGAGGACCGATCCTTGTGGGCATCCTCTAGTGGCCTGCTTTGAAAACTCATGATCTCCCAGGGCAATTTTACGGTCCGCGAAGTAGCGTGTCATCACTTTAAAGGCGTTCCACGGGCAGTCCCTATCTTGGAGTACCTTGAGAACTAGAGGCCACTAAACATTGTTGAAGACTTCCGAGATGTCGAATAAAAACGCGATGACATATCTCTATGAGGAGGCAGTAACGAATCGACGCGTCTCTACGATTGCTTCTTCTATGGAACGTCCCTGGACAAACCCAAACTGTCCGATATTTTCCCCGGCACGAGGGAGGTACCGTTGAGGCGCAGCTTCCGCAAACTTTCCATAACCTTTCATATGACGGAGAGAAAGCATTTCAAACTTTAGTGCTCGGGATGTTCCGTGTCTCTATTGTCGCCTTTCAGGAGTGCTCTTAAGAAGCCCTCTTTCCAAATAGACGGGAAGATACCCCATTGAAGGCATCCGTTGAAAAGGTCCACGAATTAGAATGGGATGACGGCAAATGCTCTTTTAAGCACACATATCTCGACTAGATCCGGCCTCAGGGCATTGTCGTTATTGAGTGCCCTATGACCCGCGACCTCTTCCTCCGTGAAGAGTGGGGCATCGCCGTTTCGAAAACGTCTCCTGAGAAATTCCGTACCGCTCTCTGTTTTGGTGTGTCTTCGGATACGCTGTCGTCCGGGACATGCGTATTGAGTAAGAATCTAGCCGTTCCTTAGATGTTTGCGGTCTTCCATCCGTCTCGTTTAAGAGTATTAATTTTTGGCGCGTAGTTTGCCCACCTGTTGTTTGTAAACGTACCCCCACGGTTTCACGTTGCCCTGTTCCGTAACGAATTTCCTCCAACTAACTAATTTTGCACGTCGTACTTCTTTGATGTATGCTCGTAGCGTAGAACGATACGCGTGCATTAACCCGAGGTGTTCCTGATTTTCATTTTCTCGCTGGAACGCGCGTCTTAACCTATCTACCGCTTTCTTCTTGTTCGTTAGCACTGATGTCCATCATGGTTTGAACTTCCGGTGAGCCTTTTTCCGGGGTATAGATTCAGAGCAGGCAGTCTGTAGGACACTAGTGAGCATGTTTTCTCGTTTCTCTACTTTTGAAGCCGATCCTAAACTGCTTCAATCTAACATTGCCGCGGTAAGCGAGAGCAAGCGAAGAAGTCCCAGACGGCCCTCCTGGTATTGAACGTCCTGTTCCCGTCGCCCCGAGTATCGCCCCGCCGAAACAACTTGGCCTTCGGGGGATGTATTGCGATGTCTATTGGATTATTGTCACTGGACGTCCAGCCTGTTCTTACCTTGCATTGGACAATTAGTCGCCTCATGGAGTGCGACGAGAGGGTTACGTCAATGTATGAGGAGCCTCTCCTGGTTCAGAATGTATGTGGCTACTTTATGTCGTTAATAACTTTTAGCCGGGATGCCCGGATGATGGCTTCTAACGTCGAGCCTCTTTCGTCTGTGCCCTGATGGCCCCAGGAAGGAGATCACGCGTTGGCGTCCAGTGATACTATTTCTCTCTCCCCCCTTAGGGCTCGAAGAACTGATTCCAAGTGTTCATTTCTTTACCGCGGATGGATTTGCAGGGTTCTGCAAAAGTGCCCCGCGGCGCCTCGAGTTGAAGATCTGCGCCTATCACATCGGTGATTTCAGGTGCGTTGTCCGCTTCGAGAGTTGCCGATGGGACGTAGCCTATTTCTAGGATTGTTTTCGGTAGATCCCGGGATGAATCCTTGCTGTCTTGCTCGGCATCTTGCTCTATTATCGGAGGTAAGTGTTTTTTCGTGCGTTCCTGTGGCGCTGTCGTCGCAGGGGATGTCGCTATTTGTAGGGACTGGGGGCGTAAGTTCCGCTTCCAGGGAGTTTTGCGCGGAAAGCTTGCAGATGCACGATCGAGTTCGCGGTCACGTGATTATCAATCCGCACCCTGGGTTCTGTTCGATCAGTCTATTATTCGAACTGGATGGACTTATCGCGGGTGTTCTGGTGGTGTTTTCTTCTAAACTAATCGCTGCCGATTTAGCGTCAGCAGCATTCGCTTGCACGACCATGGAAGATGGCCTCAGCAAACTCCTATCGCACCATCACAAAACTTCTATAGCCTATCGAAGACTGGCTACCACCTTATGAGGCCCGTGTAGTGCGGGTGTAGGAACGCAGTGGGGGTCGATTGGTAAGCGGCCTTGGACGATTGCGCAATTGCCCGGCGTGTTTCTGCGTTCTTACGCTATCCTACGCTAGAATTGCATCCACTCGTCACCATCGCAGTCGCGCTAGCTGCATTCAGCGACGCTTTGCACGAGCTACTCCTCACCACGCTAACTGCCCTTGGGAAAGCGTCCACCTGAAGATCCGAACGGGAGGCTAGATTACCTTTGGAATATTTTGGCCCACAGGCAACCAACATGGAATTTAAAGAGGCGACTTCTTAATTAAATATATGAAAAAAAGAAGCCGAAGGAAAACTTTTAAGCTGAAAGAAATCGTTTAAAAAAAGGTAATAATAAGAATTTGTGAAGGAAAGTAGTCCCTCTTAGTTATACTTCTATTTATGGTGAAGTGATGGTGCGATGATCGGACAACCGTTGAAGTACTTCAGTGAAATGCTTTAAATGAATGGGTTTAAAAGAATGGTCAGAGATCATCTAGTCTGGGTGCTCTATTAAGAAAATTTAAGTTAAGTACTTAGGAGAGTAGAGAAGGAACATGTAATCAAGGTACTCTAACAAGGGCACTTTAAGTAAGAGGGTTTAGAGGGGAGTTAAATTAAATAAGATCAATGTCCTTTCATAAAAGTACTTTAGGTAAAGGGATTCAGGAGGAAAAGAGAGAATATATGATCATGGTGTTTATAATATGACTTTAAGTAAAAGGGCATATTGAGAGAGGAAGGGACATATGATCGAAGTTCTTAGATAAAGTATTTTGGGTAAGATGACTTGGAAGCAACAGAACATACAATCAAGTACATTAGTAGAGGTACCTGGAGTAAAAGGACTTTGAAGGGAAAGAATAATCTTGCAATCAAATGCTTTGACAAAAGTACTATGAGTAGAAGGACATAGGAACTAAAGAAAGAGCATACAGTCAAGGTATTTTAGTAAAATTACTTTAGGTAGAAGAGCTTGGAAAAGAAGAAGAGGGACATATAATCCAAGTGTTTTTGTAAGAATACTTTACGTAATGCGACTTGGAAGGAAAAGAGGTAACATATGATTAAATACTTTGGTTGAAATACTTTACATGAAAGGATTTTGGGAAGGAAAGAGAGAACACACAATCATGATTCTTTATTAAAAGTACTTTGAGTGACAGAACTTGAAAGGGGAGGAATATAATCAATCATAGTGGAGGTACTTTGGTAACTTACTTTATGGGAGGATACTTGGAAAGGATAGAGCATACAACCTAGGTACTTTAAATGTGCTTTAGATAAGGGGACTTAGAAATGGGAGTAAAGAACACAACCAAAGTTCTTTAGTAGAAGTACTTTAAGTCAAGGGACTTAGAATGAAAAGAAAGATCATCTAATAAATGTTTTATTGCTAATACTTTAAGTAAGGGACTTAATAAGAGAAAAGAAAAAAAGAACATATGATCAACATACTTGGTAAAGGTACATCTGGTTAGAGGACGTAAAGAACATAACCAGGACAGTTGGACCAAGTACTTCAATAAAAATACTTTAATAACAGGAATTAGAAGAATAGGAGAATCTCCAGTCGCATTGCTACACACGTCACTCGCATATCTTTTTCCGTCTAATTAGAATATTTCTAGGACCAACAGTAGAATTGTTTCGAGAGACACTCTCATCAATACTCCATCTTGTTGAAGTAAGGTTATGTGAGTGACTTGTAAACCAATGAGACTGTCGGAGTTAAAAATATTCCGTTTAGAGGAGTGATAGTTATTCCGATAGATAGTAATTCCGACAATTGCATTGGTTCTAGACGCGCTCTCATAACTTTACCACTACTAGACGGAATATTTCTAGGTCCAGCAGTCGCATTGGTTTGAGATGCATTCGTTTAACTTTCCCTCAACAGAAATGAATATTGCTAAGTCCGACATTCGCATTGGTTTGAGATGCACTCGTTTAACTTTCCCTGGACAGAAATGAATATTGCTAAGTCCGACATTCGCATTGGTTTGAGATGCACTCGTTTAACTTTTCCTCGACAGAAATGAATATTGCTAAGTCCGACAGTCGCATTGTTTCGATTGGCACTAACACAATTATTTCTCAATTTTTTGGAATATTTCCTAGTTCAATAATCGCATTGGTTCACAAGGCATTCACATACATTTCCCTCGACTAGTCGAAAAATTTCCATGTCCGACAGTTGTATCGGTTCAAGTAGCACTCGTACAAATATTTCTCAATTATTTGTAATATTTCCCAGATCAATATTCGCATTGGTTCACAAGGCATTCGCATAATTTTCTCTCGACATGGCGGAATAATTTCAAGTTCAACAATCGAACTTGGTTCACAAATTACACGCACAACATTCCCTCGACTAAATGAAATATTTCTAGGACCGACCACCACAATAGTTCGAAAGGAACTCCCAAAAGTTTTCCTCGACAAGTTGAAATATTTCCAAGACCGACAATTGCATTGCTACGGTGCACTCTTATAACGTTTCCACGACAAGTCGGAATATTTCTAGGTCTGATAGACGCATTGGTCCGAGTAGAACTCACACAACTTTGACTCTAGTCGGAATATTTCTAGGTCCGACAGAGGCATTGGTTCAAGAGCCACTGCATACCTTTCCCTCGACATGTCGGAATATTTCCAAGTCCGTCAGTCAAATTGATTCACAAGTCAAACGCATAACTGTCCCTCGACTAGTCGGAATATTTCCAAGTTTGACAATCCCATTGGTTCATCAGTTGCTCATATAACCTTTCTTCTCCTATTCGAAATATTGGTATCGCGTTGGTTTTAGGTGCACTCTCATAAATTTTCCACTACTGAACCGAATATTTCTAGGTCCACCTGTGCATTGGTTCGAGATGCACTCGCATAACTTTCTCTCGAATAATCGGAATGGTTCCAATTCCTATAATCGCAATGTTTCTAGAGGTTCTCGCATAATCTTCCCTCGACAGGACGGAATATCTCTAAGAGCGAAAGTCACATTGGTTCGAGGGACTATCACATAACATTCCCTCGACTGGGCGTAATATTTCGAGGACCGACTTTCGCATTCGAGAGGGCCTATCATTATTTTCCTTAAACTAGTAGGAACATTTCTAAGTGCGATAGTCGCGGTGGTCCGAGAAGTAATCGCACAACCTTCCCTAGACTAGTCAGAATTTTTCCAATTTCGACAGTCACATTGGGGCGAGAGGCACTTGCACAACTTTACCTCGACTAGTCGGAATATATCTAGGTCTTTCATTCTCTTTGGTTGGTGAGAATCTCGCATAACTTTCCCTCGACTAATGGTAATATTTCTAGGTCCGACTGTCGTGGTGCTACGAGATACACTCGATCAACTTTCCCTCTATGAGTCGGAGTATTACCAAGTCCGATAGTCGCATTGGTTCATAAGACACTAGCATAGCTTTCCTTCGACTAGTCGGGATATTTCTAAATACGACTGTCGCATTTGCGCGAGAGAAAATCGCATAATTTTCCCTCGACTATTTGTAATATATCTAGGCCCGACAGTTGCATTGTTTTCAGAGGACATCGAATAACTTTCCCTCGACTAGTCGGAATAATTCCAAGTCAGTCAGTCGCATTGGGTCAAGAGGTACTCGCACATCATTCCCTGGTCTATTCGAAACATTTCTAACTCCGACAGTCCTACTGGTTCGAGAGGCATTTTTATAACAATCCTACTACTAGTTGGAATATATCTGGATCCGTCAGGCGTATTGTTTTGAGAGGCACTCGCATGACTTTCCCTCGACAAATCCGAATATTTCAGAGTCAGTCTATCGCATTGATTCATGTTGCACTCGCTTAACTTTCCCTCGACTAGACAGCAATTTCTGGGTCCGATAGTCGCATTGGTGTGAAAGGTAATCGTATAACCTTCCCTCGACTAGTCGAAATGATTAGAAGGCAGACAGTACCATTGGTTCGTGTGGCACTCGTATTATTTTCCATCGACTAGTCGGAATATTTCCAATTTCGACAGTCACTTCTGTTCACAAGTTACTCGCATAGCTTTTACCCGACTAGTCAGAATCTTTGCAAGTCCAACAGTCTCATTAGTTCACACGTCACTTGCATAACTCCATGTCGACTTGTCGGGTTATTTTAATATCAGACAACGGCAATGATTTAAAAGATCCTCGCATAACTTACTCTCGACTAGTCGGAATAGATTCAAGTCTGTTAGTCGCTTTGGTTCGAGATGCAGTTGTATAACATACCCTAGTCTAGACGGAGTTTTTCAAATTCCGACAGCTGCATTGGTTCGAGTGGCACTCGCACAAATTTTTCTCGCCTAACTGGAATATTGCCAAGATCAATAGTCGCATTGTTTCACAAGTCATTCGCATAACTTTACCCCGGTTAGAGAACATATTTCAAATTCCGAGAATCGCATTTGTTCGAGGGGAACTAATATAACACGTATATCCCAAGAATAGAGGTGATATTTCCTAGTCCGCCAATCACATTGGTCCACAAGTTATTTCCATAACTTTCCCTCGAATAGACGGAAAATTTCCAAGTCCGACAATCGCATTGTTTCGAGGGGCACTCTCATAACTTTCATTCAAATAGTCGGAATATTTTTAGGCCCGACAGTCGGATTGGATCGAAAGGCACTCTCATAACTTTCCCTTGAATAGTCGGATAGTTTCCAAATCCGACAGTCGCATTGGTTCAAGAGGCATTCGCGTAACTTTGCCTCAACTTCTTGCAATGTTTCTAAGTGCGTCTTTCACATTGGTTCCAGAGGTATCCTCAAATCTTATCCTCGACTAGTTGGAATATATATAGGTCCCACAGACGCATTGTTTTGAGAGGCACTAGAATAACTTTCCTTCGACTAGTCGGAATATTTCCAAGACAAACAGTCACATTATTTTGTGAAGCCCACTCTCCCTCGACTAGTCTGAGTATATCCAAGTCGACATTCTCATTTGTAGGAGAGAAACTCACACAACTTATCCACGTCCAGTCGGACATTTCTGAGTCCGACAGACGCATTGTTTCGAGAAGCACTCGCACTACTTTCCCTCGACTAGCAGGAATAATTCCATGTCCGACAGCCGCATAGTTTCCATAGGCATTCATATATCATTTCCTCGTCTAGTCGGAATATTTCGAAGAGCGAACGTCACATTGATTCACAAGGCCTTCGCATAACTCTCCCACGATTAATGGGAATATTTCCAAATCCGACATTCGCTTTAATTCGACTGGCACTCGCATATCTTTCTCTCGACTAGACGGCTTATTTCAAAATCCGAAGTTCGCATTGGATCGAGTGTCACTCGCACGATTTTCACTCGACTAGTGTATTTCGAAGTCCGACAGACGAATTGGTTCGAGAGATACTAGCATAACCTTTCCTCGACTAGTTCGAATATTTCCAAGTTCGACAGCCGAATCGATTTGAGAGGCACTCGCATATTATTCCCACGAATAGGCGGAATAGTACTTAGTGCGACAGTCGTATAGGTCCGAGAGGCACTCGCATAAATTTCCCTCGAATAGTCGAAATATATTCAAGACAAGTAGTCGTATTGCTACGAGAGGGACTCGCACAACTTTCCCTAGGCAAGTATAAATATTTCCGAGTCCTACAATCGAATTGGTTCGAGATGCGCTCGCTCAACTTCCCGTCGACTAAATCGAACATTTCTAGTACCTAGAGACGCTTTGGTTAGAGAGGCACCAATTTCCCCCGACTAGTCGGTAAATTTCTGAAATTAATAGAGATTTCAACTTTTCGTACTTCGATGATACTCACATATGAACGAAAAATCGTATATACGACATGATACAATGTTAAATATATCGATTCCAATAAAAATAGTAGTTTGACTTAATGAAATGCAGCGTTCTGAATCGATTGGTAACATTTTTAAAACTGTGATACAAGTATTTACGAAGATATTACGATTTTTCTCTACTCACATAGCGAAATTCGCATACGACGATTTCATTTTTCGACAATTTTCATGTTATTACACGTATTTACAGATAGTAAAAACGTTATATTGTTTATATATTCTTAAATCTGCGTCGAAAGAATATAAAGTCAATGAAATTAATAGAGATTTCAACTTTTCGTATTTCGATGATATGCATACATGAACAAATAATCGTGTATACGATATGAAGTATACGATATATATATATATATATATATATATATATATATATATATATATATATACACAATATTTATTATACTTTCTGCATTTTTCGTGAAGTAAATCCATATTGACGTCGTATCAAGTACGAATTTCTTCATTTTATGGAATCTTGAAAAAATCTCCAAGGTTTATTGGTTTATCAGGATAAGTATGGTAGTATTCACTGGTTTCATGTTTTTCACTTTTCTTCTGTCTATTGGAGTAAACTACATAATTTAATTTTTTACCTTTGCACATTTCATGAAGTTTACCACTTAATCTGATATCAGAAAAAGAAGTAAAAGCTATAGATCTTTCTTGTTGAGAATTATTAGTCAGTTAGTCGCCTAGTATATTAACATATTTCAAATGTCTTAATTTGTTATTGTATTGATTTTTTTCACAATCTTATGTAAGACACATGAATTAATTATAGACATTTCCATGTCTCAAAAAAAACATTTTTCTTCATCACTTAGGAGACTTCCTCATAAAACAATAAGTAGATACGTACAGATCAGCTCGATCAATGCCCCCACGTAAGTTGTGTTGCTGGCATGTGCATTATGCTTTCTAATACTAGACTTTTTTTATCTTTTCATAGAATTCTTTTTAAATCCATCATTCCAGCATCATTCCTATTACTTAAAAGTTACACAGTTCTCTTATCCTTCCACGTTAAAAATGTGATTTTTCCTTTTTTATAGAAACAAGTTTTCTTGTCTAAAAACTAGGATATTTTTTGTAAATGTTGGAATAGCTTTCCTCTTAGTTTTTATAGTACTAGTCAAATGGCATTTCATTTTTATTGGTTCTGCTGCCGAAGATATATTGGCATAATATCTATCAGTAAACATATGGTAATCCTGTGCTTTGAAAATTTTATTTAACAACTTTTGATATAAATGCAGCGGAATTCTAGTGCTAACTGGTAGATTTGGACGACTAAGATTTTCAGATGTAATATTTTCATAATAAGCTAGGATAGTACAGATATATCCTGTTTCAGAATTCATCATTGCATAGATTCTTATACTCCATTTTGTTGGTTTAATCGGGTTATATATAATGAAAAAATTTGCCCTTCAAATTTTACTATGGATTCATCTAGATGAATATTTTGATCAGGAATGAACTGTTCAGAAAATATTGAATTTAAATATTCTAAAAAAATACTGACTCGTTGTATTTTAAGATTTTTGCTATCTGAGTTATGAATCTTTAAATGAAGCATTCAAAATATTGATTGACTCGAGTTCTTGTAAATATATCCGTAATAAGAATTCTACTGTTATGTTTAGCTGACGAAACGCTGACGCAACCCTGACGCAACCCTGAATGTAAATAGGAGGAGATTTATTTTCTTTATTTGTTTTGGTGTTACCTGTTGGTGTAGCATCGGTTTCAGAGAGTATACTGTATGAGTTGTGTGTCTGTATATCTTGTAGCCATATTTCGAATTGATGAAACGTGTGTGAATTTGACATATCTGTAATTGTATTAGATTCCCTCTTTTTACTAGTAGATAGAAACTCAGCTTGGTAGATTGAAGCGTTAGTGGACATGTAGACATCCTTTACTTCGTTATTTGATGTGTTCCGTATGGAGTAGGTGTCTCCCAATATTGAGACTTTTAGGTTTAATGGTGGCATATTTGAGCCAGCGACCATACGATGTACGCCTATTGTCTCACTGCGCCGAAATAATACAAGAGGTCGTTAATGTACGTTAAAAGGACTATAAACAAAAACAAGTCACGAGTAATAGGAAATACGTCTATCCTGTAAAAATTTAGCGAATAGAATGAAACAATCAATAGATACGTATAGATCAAATCGATCAATGCCCTCCCACGTAAGTTGTACTGCTGGCAACTGCAGTATGCTTTCTAATTCTAGACGTTTTGTATCTCTTCATAGAATTCTTTTTGAATCCATCATTCCAGCATCATTCCAATTACTTAAAAGTTACACAATTCTCTTGCCCTTCAGGGCTAAAAATGTGATTTTTCCTTTTTTATAGAAACAAGTTTTCTTATCTAAAAACTTGAATATTTTTTGTAAATATATCCGAGTTCTTGTAAATATATCCGTAATAAGAATTCTACTGTTATGTTTAGTTGACCAATATAGAAATAGGCATTGTACATAGAATGTATATTGTATTTTGAATGAATCAATGAAAATCCAAAATTCATCTTTACTTACATCATGTCATGCTGGCCATATGGAGTCTTTAGTTAGATTTTAGCAACTATAACAAGATAAATAACAACAATAACAAGATTTTGTATAGTTGTTTATTTCCTTTATTATTTCATCGACTAGCTGGTTCGTGAAAAACAGTTTGAAAAACTGAATCGGTTCAAAAATATTAAAAGATCTGTTACTTTTGATCCTATTGAAAAATTTACTCTAAGTGGCATGTATCCATTCTCTGTAATACTGACCCAATCATCTTCCTTTGAGATGCTTGCGTTATTATCGGTGTCAGATTCAATAGTCCCGTACTCACAGAAATCACTTGAATCCTTAAGATTTGTGAAAAATATTATAGGTTTTATGGCATATCAATGGTTATGCGTGTAAATGGAATTTAACCTTATATTTGATCGTTATAATGAGCACTTTATCTTTGTAAGTTTCCACCACGTGGATGAGCTTCGTCTTGTCGTCATTTCTATCACACTGCACTGTACTTGAGTGTTCTCAATGGTAAGTGCTGCTGTTCGTAATGATGACGATGGTGATGATGTTGTTGCTCTTGCTCTTATTTTTGTTGTTGAATCTTCTCTGTGATTGAAAATATCAGAATGGAAAAAGAATGTTTTCCCGAAATAGAATAGAATTTTGCCTAGAAATAGTCTCCGTGGATTCTTCTCTAATCTTGAACAATGAGTGACAAAATGGAATGAACTTGTCTGAATGAATCTGTATTCCTTAGCCTAGTTATTCATTTTTCTTCGAAATTCGTTAGATACATGTATGTGGACTTTCGATCCAAAGATGTGCATGTATTTAAAATCTGGTTTCGTTCTATCCATCTTCAACAATATTCAAACACTTAACAGATCATAACTATTTAATAAATATCCACACAGAATGAAGTCGCTCGTTCTCATTTATGCAAATGTGACATCTTTCGTCGTTACTGTATATAATATAGGTCCTTGCAACGATTCGGCAGGTGTCAGTTTCGTTGCCAGCCCTTCATAAAGAACATCGTATTTATTAAATCCACAGCTGTCGGTAGGTATGTTTGACCAGTACGTCTCACTTCCGTCTGAGTCGAGGCAGTCTTCCTCGTCCAATATACAAACGGTTCCTGTTTGTAGGTGTATTTGATTGGCTTTTGTTTTCACGGTGGCGTAATAGTCTCGTAACGTGATTTTGACAGATGCATGTACCACTACGTCGTCCCATGTACCGTAAAAGTCACTATCACTAAACGTACCGGCATTTTTCTATACCTAATCTTACCGTAAGGGGTCATTTGACCCCTTATGAAATAAACGTTGATTTTTCGTAAAAAATTTTTTATTTATTAAAGGAAATAATTTGCAACAACATTTCTAATATCGTATAAAATAATTAAAAACATATTTTTATTGCTATAAACAAAACAATCAACTAATTACATCTTTTACATATGATGGGTTTCTCCTTCGTACATTTCCCGCAAACAAATTTTTTACAAATTATGCAAGTTTGTGTTGTTTTATTGCTTGCGCAAAATCTTATTTGACATGTTTTCCTGGATTGTGAATTATTATTGGAGCTGCTTGATATTCCTTCTCGTTGGTTTCCCTTTTCTTCTTCACAAAATTCGAGGTACTCTGTAACAAGCTCGTCTGCTAATTGTAATTGGAAGCGTTGCCTTGAGAGCTTCAACCCAGTTGTTTTCTGATAGAGTATCCACGAATTGATTCCAGCGAAATCCAAAATATTGAAAAATACCTGCATAGGCCATCTATTGCATTTCGATTTGACGCTATACTTTCGCACCATTTGGTCAACTACATCGACGCCAAATTTGGTTTTATTATAGTAAATGATTGTTTCGGGTGTCTTCCTTCTATTGTTCTTGATTTTTACGGTTTTATGTTTGGTACTCAGTATCACTACTTTTTTTCTTGGTTTTGATTTATAAATCGTTAGCGTACAGTCATTTGATTTTTATGCCATTGTTGAAAGAAGTTGCAAATTATCTTTTGTTGTTTTTGCAAGTACGGGCAATTCCCTCCTGTTCGCACGCATTGTTCCCACTAACGTTGTCCTTTTCACCAATAATTTTGCAGCCAGAGATGCAGTCGTAAAAAAATTGTCAGTTGTAATATTTCTTTTACAGTTGGTGATAGGTTCAACTAATTTCATCACAACAAATTTGCTGAATAGTATTGACGTCGGTCTGGTTTCATCACGTCCTAAGTAAGGCAAACCGTTTACAACGTATTTGGATTTTACATCAGACGCTAATCAAAATTTTATTCCTAATTTGTCGGACTTGTTTGGCATGTATTGTGTAAATTTGCATCTAGTTTTTGTGGGAAAGAGTTTCTCATCAATGCTCAAATCCGCGCCTGGCTTGTAACAACTCTAGCAATTTTCTATGAATTTCTTCCATACGTCTGAAATGAGAGCGAATTTGTTCGCACTCAAACGTTGAATTCGTTGGCTTCTATCATCGAATCGCAGAAATCTCAAAATTTCTGGGAAGGCGTTCCTACTCATTGCATTCGAAAAAAAGGAAGATCCCCATCTCGAATTCCACAGGTGGGAAATAGATACATTTTTTGCCTGATAAGCGCCACGTGCATATAACACTCCAATAAATGCATATAATTTTTTTATAGGCAGATCCCATGTAGTCCCCAAAACTCGTAAAGCTTCTGCTTCTGTATATTTCTTTATGTTTTCAATAATGGTGTGATCTATTATCACCGAAAATGCAGATGAGGCTTTACCAGACATAATATCTCTTTTGGCGTGTGCCGTTGGACCTGATACTTCTCTGAAAGAAAGTGGTGGTCTTCCGATTGCCGGCCTTTCTCGGATTCGCTGCCAAACAGTTCCATCAAGAGCCATGACAGTGTCTTCAAAATTCTGTTCACTATCACTTTCAGAATCTGATAAAAATCTTTGGCGCTTCTGTCCTCTACGGAGATTTAAAAAATACCCAGTTTCATCGGCAACCACATTATCATCCTGAGTTTCCTCATTGTCTGGAAAATCACTTTGGCTTCCACTTTGATCATCTTCAGGTATTGAATCTTCTTCATCTGAATGCACTTCACTTATTTGTCGAATTCTTTCCAACTGTCTCACTGACCGTGCAGAGATATTCAGGGTTGCAGTGAAACACAAAGCCAATTGAATGAAACAGAAATAGTCAAAATATAAATAAAACTGTTGTGTATTGTCACTGCTTGTCGAACTTTAATTCTTGTAGACTCCGATCTTTGCTCTGCGACTCTCAATATACGACTGCATTTCTATTTCGTTTAGCTACAGAGAACTCATTGGAGGGAGTGTTGCTTGTGAATCTCCGATAAGGGTCCGTTCTGTTTATGCGTTACGTTATATGGACCTGGTTGGGTCGTCCAAGTGCTTACACCGAAACCAAACAAACATATCAGGTTCAAATAAATAAAACCTTTACTTGAGAAGCGTATCTGAGTTTAGAACTAAGGTTCCAGTTGGAGAACTGCCGAAAAATACGTTAACTTCGTATGGGGTCAAATGACTCCTCGTGGTAAATAAGGTAGGTAAAGAATTTTTGTCGGTAAAAAATAAGCTACGAGAAAAACGGAAAGCGAGAAATTGAATAATCCGATGATATAAGAATTTACAAAAAGTCAAATGACCGACAAAAAAAACTAAATGTACGAATTTAAAGTAAATTTTCAAAAGGGGTCATTTGACCCCGCTTGGTACGTTTAGTGCTATACGGGGAGCCCTTACAAGTGCCATCTGTTGTAGCGGTACCACTTATAGTAATGCTCCTTGTATCAGTGCTGTTCTTCTTTACGCCAGAAATAAAGACATTTGATCCGATAGAGAGTGTGCCTGTAGAGTGTAGCTGTTGGCACAACTGATGCGTTAGCATGAACAAATATTCTCGACGTCTATTGTGAACAATAGATGTGTGTGAATGCATGCCACAGTGGAATATCGTGCGATCTATTTCCACACGACCTTGTAGAACTCTCACAGTGTTGTAGTCGTTAGTCTGTAGTAGTTGTACGTATACGGTGTTGTCGATTGGTAGTAAATTCGAGATCTCGCAGTCAGCCATATCCAGGAGAGAGTACGATGTGATGTTTAAGGATGCGTGGCGCAATCATATCCTACTAATGCTTTTTTTTGTTTCATTCGTGTTTCAATCAACACGATTTCACGTGAATAACAGGAATATAACGGTCTTCTAGGGATATCCTATGAATTTGAAATTGCAGCATTTCGTAGATGGGATTGATTCTGAAATAAATTAATATCGATTGCTCGTATTCCGTAAAAAGTAGTCCTTGATTTCTAGAAATATTCTCAATAGAAAACAAAAGAAGTTTTGGTTTAATGAGATTCCAAATCTTCAAGATTAATTAGATTTGAATTTCAAGGACTTTCATATTTATAGCTAAAGTAAAGTACACGAAAAGTATACGAACACTTCAATAGTCTATTCCGCAATAGACGAATGGTTTCGCTAGGGATATTCTAGGAGTCGGGAGATCCCCCATAATTATCTGTTTTGCAATTGGCGCAATACGAAAATATTTAATATAATTTCGCATGAAATGTCTTAACGTATTTTTCCAGTTATTGATCAAAAACGTTGTCACAAAGAAGCTAGCATAGATTAATGACCAGCATGAAGTAATCTTTCATGCACGTTCATGATCAACATCTTCGTAATTTTGTGTTTCGGAGGTAGCAGCACGATAGTGTCGAGCACGGCAGTGCGGAATGTAATTTTTTTTTGACGCCTCATTCGAATATAAAGACGGAAAATGCCTTTCAGTAACTCTTTCAGGATTATTATTATTTCGTGCAACTGAACATTTCATATCTGATTTTTGTTTCCTGTATGTTTGCAATAATTGTCGTATAAGAGTTAAATGAAATTTGACAAACGGTAATTTTGTTGCAGTCGCAGCTGTATAAACGCTCTTTGTATATGGATGGTCATTCTTCGAAGGCGTATATATACGCCCGTCGGAGCGAAAGGGTTTAGAAGATTAGAATATTGAAGAGAATTATCCTCTCTCTCTCCCTCTCCCTCTCTCTCTCTCTCTCTCTCTCTCTCTCTCTCTCTCTCTCTCTCTCTCTCTCTCTCTCTCTCTCTCTCTCTCTCTCTCTCCTTTCCTCTTTTCGATGTTACATTATTCTTATTCACTAAATCTATATTATTTCTTACGTTACCCAAGAAACCTCGGTGTTCACTCTTTCTCTTCAGACCATCGTTTATCAAAGCTTCACATACTTGCTTCCGTCTTTCATCTCCACAATCAAACGCTAACCTTCAATATTAACATCCTTTCACGTTACAACATATCTGCAGAAATGCTTTGTATATACGTTTCCCGATTCAGAATGCTAGGCTGATACACTTGTAACAATATTATAATTTTATATATTAAAGTAAAGTACTTTCTAATATTAATCTTGCATATATTATTAATTATATTAACATTTTGCTTAAAAATAACATTTCACGCGTTTCTTTCTTATAAGCTATTAAACCTTTTATTTATCTAAATTATTTAGCTGCAACTGTTTTTAAATAATTCTGCACTCCCACCTCCTATGGAATTCTGGCCCTTCTCCTATGGCCATCTAATCTTTCCATATCCCGTCACGCTTAACAAGCTGATACATTAGTATTTTATATTGCATATGTGAAGATACAATAACAAATGGCTAAGTTACTTGGCTTTCGTCATTTCCAAGATATTGTCGTTTTGTCATTCGTAAATTAATATGCCCACTTTGATAGTTACTCTCATTTTTGATAAAATATCACTTACAGGATTTGTTGATAACCATAAAATTTTATCTTTAATGTTTACGCTTTAATGTTTACAATAATCAATTTCATTGTATGAAGTTTTCATACATGTAGACATCTGAATTTTCTCCATTTCTGAACTTCTTCTTTTGCAAGCTCAATACTTCTTCTAGGTTATTGATTATAGCCTTTGCCCAATATTTTATGGTGATCATTACAGATTCCATCATCTCCATCGCTTAATTGACAAAACGGTATCACTTCAATCTCTTTATTAATGCGAACTCCTTTATTGGTCCTAGCCATGCAGTATCTTATCTTAGCAACTGTTCTACGTAACTCTTCTAAATCCAAATCCGTGCTTGCTGAAATCGATACTATCGTATTGCCCAAAGGAATGAGCAATTCGCAGCTGTCCCTGTGACCACATCTTAACCAAATATCTCTATCATCGTTCATGGTAATAGGGCATGCCATTTCCCTTCAGCAATTGACAGTTGTGCCTCTTAGTTCTGCAGGATAGAATCCATCAAAAATGTCCATCAAAAACATTTGTAATGCCCTCGTTGTTTATCGCTACTAATACCTCAGCTGGTAAATCTATCCGACACTTACCTTTAATAGACTTACCATAATAGCTGGTCAGCAACTACAAAGCTTCGTTGACTCTGAAAAAAAGTGAACTCCTTTCTATTTGACATGGAACCTCTTTTTAACAAAGGCTTCTTTTCACTTATCAGTGCTTTGAGTACTATTGGTGTCATTTAAGTCCTACACTCTACCCTCAAACTCTGATATAAATACATTCCACACATTTGTGTATGATGTGCTTCTCTTTTTTGCTATTGTTCCCGAGCTATAAATGTTATCGAATTTTCTAGCTACCTGTAGTACCCATCACATTTTTCTACTTTAGATCCTACTTTCAAACAATTTTATGTGCTCATCCCATATTAGATCATACTCCATATTCAATTTTCCGTATTTGGTTTTAGTATTCATAGAGTACACTAAACTTTTCAGTCTAAACTAATTAGTTCTTTTGTTAACTTTCAAACCTCTGCCGGATGATCTATTGCATTGTGATAATATTGCTCATTGCAAATAGATTGCAGTAAGTTAGACGTTCTCCTTTCATATACTGTCAACTTACAAGCATAGCCTCGCATTAACAGATACCATTTTGGTAATAATAAACCAACGGTTCCCAATTTAACATCCCTAAAGTTCCTAGGGAGCAAATGTAGTACTTGATCCAATCCATGCCAAACACCATCAATCTTTACCAAACATACTTTATCGCTCTCCTTCAATTTAGAAATTAGATCTAAACTCTCTAACAAAAAGCTTCTATCGCTAGCTTGTCTTTTAAATCAAAAGCTGGTATCCTTGATTTCATCTACTAAATACTCTCCGCTATCTACTGACAATAGTCCAAAGCGTTGTACTACGTTTGTTACTAATGCTATATCCACATTACTATTTGTTCTTATTTGAATAGGCCGGACGTAAAATACGTTTTCAACCTTTTTGTGATCATAGACACTAAGAAGTACTCAACAAACCCATCAAATCCACTACATTGATGGAATATAAATTTAACGTCTCCAAAACAGTTTGAATACGCCCCATATAGTTGATATTTTGTAGCCGCCTCTGTACTCATGTGTTGTCCTCCTTGGTTGTTCCACATTAGTGGGTTCCTAATTACTTATATCTGTCACAAAGTTTTCCCGATAGCCTACTTGCAAAATGGTCAGTAACTTACCCTGCTCATATTATTTGCTACAGGTCTATAGCATCCCGTACCAGATTCTTGGCATCACTTATCCAATCCCATCTAGAGTTCACTTGGATGAAGCATCATATTTCAATGGGCGCTAGAAATGGCTAGAAGCACTAGAAGTCATCGCTTCTTCTTCCATCAATTCCAGTTCTTTCCTAACTTTTTTATCGAGGACAACATCACAGTCGAATTCCATTCAATTAGCATTCTATTAGCCAGTCTAGCATCCTGCAAAGCCAACTTAGCATCCTGCAATGGTCTTTTTACCAAATCCTACAAAATCGGAGCGAGGACGAAATTTTAAAGAACTCTCTTACTGATTCATCGAGCAACGCTGCTGCTGTTGAAAACATTTAACGTGATACGAATTAATAGTTGATAAGGAAAAATTTAACAATGAGAAATAAATGTCTCGCTGTTTGGGAAACAGATATGTAGGCAGTGTAGAAAGGAAATAAAATCCCAGTTGATTAATTGCTTACATTGTAGACAATTTTTCATCTGAGTTGCCACAATTTTCATAAAGTTCATAATTCAGCAAATGAATCGCTGAGTTGAACTGGTAAATATCAAATATTTATATAAATATGAAATAGGGAGTGTAATGCGAGGAGTAATGTATGCAAGGGGAGTGTAAGGTAGCAGCCCAATAATGCAAATAGCCGAATAGCGATCGAGTGTTTCACTCCAAGACAAAGATCGAACAAAAGAAAAGAAGGCCTAAAAAGATAGTCAGTGTCTACCAATCGAATAACGATTACATCTTAGTGTATCAATATTTCTTTGCTTTTCATTTATTAGAATATATTGGATTTCCGTAGAAGAGAGATTTCTTTTCATCATCGGAATTCTTATTTTTTTAGTCAGATATCATTTCAGAAGACTGACTAGACCGAGGGAATTTCATATATATTATGTAAAAAGTATTAGTAACATAGTCAAATCTGTAAATACTGATAAGTCGAAGAGCACTAGTAGAAGAATAATGTATATTACTGAAAGTACAGGGATTAATATAGAGAACTGAATGATTTATATAAAAGAATATTACCTGGAATGATTAATATAAAAGATTTAGAGGAAATTGTTATGAGATTGTTGAAAAAGAAAGAAACCGAAGAGGGAATAACTACCAATATATTAAAGTTGGTGTTTTATTCAATAAAAGAGAAATTTGTCGACGTAATAAATAATTCTTTGAAGAAAGGTTGCTATTCAGAAAGTTGGAAAACATCAACGATATAACCGATTCCACAAATAGAAAAAGCTAAAAAGCGAATGATTATAGATCGATTACCAATATGAGAAAGTGTTAGAATTAGTGATGAAGAAGCAAATATAAATGTATTTTGAATTTAATGGTGTTATAACGGAACATTGATTAGATGTTAGAAAACAATATTTGTGTGAAACGGCAATTCAAACTGTTGTTGATGAGTGGAAATTAATAGTTAGCTAGAGAACAATTATGGATGTTATTTCTATGGATTTTAAGAGAACATTTGGAACAGTAGATAGAAAGAGGTTAATAGAAAATTTATATCAATATAATTTTAGAGATATAGTTTTAGAATAATTTAAATCATATTTAAATAATAGAACGCAGCAGATTCATTTCAACGATAAATGGTCTGAATTAATTAACATTGAATATGGAGTACCGCAAAGATTTGTGTTGGGACTCTTGTCATTCATTGTATATATAAATTATATAATAGAAATATTCTCTGAATGATGTAGTATAAAAATGTTTACGGATAATACATTAATTTATGTTATTGGAAAAAGTAGTATACAGTTAGAGACAGAAATGAATAAGACATTTATCACTATGACGTCCGGTGGATCCATCTTGGTGTCATGCGAAAAATATCGAGTAAGTGCCGGTAGCTCCACCTTGGTGCCATTCGGAAATTATTACTCAAGCACCAATGGCTACATTGTGGAGAATTCAATTCAAATTCAAAACTGGAGAACGAAAGAATATTGCGTGTTCTGTAACTAACAGTAAATTACAGACATAGCAACTTTGTGTTTTCATAAAAACCTGTGCCCTTCGACAATGGCAAACGAAAGAGAAGATACAACTATACGTGATGAGTGTGTGGACATCTTGTCTGATGTTCCATCCGAATTTCAAGATTGTCAGGAACTAGAAGACATTACGTCTTCACAAAAGGAAAATGAGGCAATATCTTCGGATGAATCTGAAATATGTAGACAGAGAATTCGGCAAACACCACCGTTACCAAGTGATACATAAGAATCAGACGAAGATAACAGTAGACAGTGGTCAGATTTTGATTTACCAAGAAACAATAATGCTTTCGAAGAATCTTCTGGTCCTAACGTACTTCCCAGAGATACAAACAATATCGAGGAGGTCGGGGAACTATTTATAGGGAACAACTTGTTTAAATTTATTAGTATCGAAACGAATAGGTACTAAAATCAAAATTCCACCAGGAGGAAGCCCGATAAAAAAAGTGCAAGATTTTTCAATGTTACGACAGTCGAACTAAAAAAATGACTGATTATTCTTATGGGAATCGTTAAAAAACCAAGGATTGGAGATTATTGAACGACAAATCCATTTTTGGAAACACCAATATTTGGTAAAACGATGTGCCGCAATAGACTTTGGCAAATATTATCGTTTTTACATTTCTCGGATAATAGTAAAAATAGGTATAATTGATTATTTTACAAAACACTTTCAAGAAAACTTCAATCTTGATCAAAATATTACAATAGATGAAGGAATGATATCGTGGCGATTGAATTTTAAAGCTTATAACCCCTCAAAAATTACAAAGTATACTTGTCCAGATGTTGTTACGGGATATATTTCGCGTTACAAAATATTCTCTGGCATTAAAAAACCTTTAAAGGATACAGTAATAAAACTATTGAAAAATGTTACTGGAAAATGGCATCACTTGTATATGGACAACTACTATAACAGTGTGGAACTTGCGGAAAATTTGCTTACGAAAAAAATTCGCGTTTGTGGAACTCTACGTAAGAATAGAGGATTACCGGCAAAGTTAAAAAACTGCAAACTAAATATATTTGAAACCAAACATCAACGAAGAGGAGCAGTACTGGTGTAAGTATGGAAAGCAACGAAGATGAAAATAATAAGAACAATTTCTACCATACACAATGGCGGTTTAGTTGATACAGCAAAAAAATGCAGAAAAACCAATAGTACTATTAAAAAACTCACATCTATTTTGGATTATAATAAATATATAAAGGGTGTAGATCGAGCTGATCAATTTTTGAGCTATTATCCTATATACCGGAAAACTATAAAATGGTTAAAAAAAGTAGCATTATACTTTTTCAATTGCGCTTTATACAACGCGTTCGTACTGCAACAACATTATACAGATTTCAAGAAACTCCACTTTCATGATTTTTTATTGAAAGTATACGAATCTTGGATAAAAGATCATTCACCTGTTGGTAAAGAGAACTTGGAGGTCCCGAGTACATGGCGTGCTTCCAGTCGTGAATCAATCAACAAAATTTCCGCCCTTCGTAAAGGAACACCAGCTAATACGTATTTCAGAAACCAACAACCGAAAACGCAGAAGGTGTCATGTGTGTTATAAAAACAAACAATTAAGTGAACTAATTTAATCTTGTGGAGTTGCGCTTCATCTCGGAGATTGCTTTCCTTCGTTTCATTTAAAAAATAAACACTAAGTTTTTAACAAAATATAAATAAATAGATAAATATGTAATACAAAAAAATCTTGTATTTATTTACATATGTATATTTCGAGAAAATCGAGAGACAGGGTTGAGACATGGGAACTATAAGATTAGTAAACAAGCCGAAAAACCGCCGGCGATAAGCGAAATTATGTAAATCAGTTCCACCGGCGCGACACGAAAAAATCTAGATTAGATGTGCGGACGGCATAGTGTTAATACAGTAGAAGAATTGAAGAATATATATAAATTGAGAATGAATGTAGAAAAGACGGAATATATGATATGAGTGTAAGAAAAGAGATGGATGGAAATATTGTATTGAAATTCTTTAATGGAACCGAGATATAACGTGTAGAGATAATGAAATACTTAGGAATAAATGGTAAGCTTAGATTTAAATGTCATTACGATTGTATGTTAAAAAAGATAGGTAAGAAAACTAGTTTTTTGAATGGAATAGGAAATTATATATTTGCATATACTAGGTGTATCACGTATAAAGCGATCATAGCACAAATCATATCACGTGCAACGTTGTTAATGGATATGAGAAAGATACAGCTGAATAAATTGCAAGTAATGCAAAATCGGGAAATGAGAATATATTACATGTGTCTATGTATTTTCAAGATCTTGAGAAATTTGTTAACTGAACAATTAAGAAATAGGTTAGAAATAGTAGGAAAAGAAAGCGGAAAAAACATACGACAGACTAGGAACATTGTAATACAATTTCGCAGAAATAGGGGTACGCAAACGAGTATGTTTTATGAAGGAGTTAAAATATATAATAATTTACCAACCGATATGACAACGCAAGAGGCTCGACCAATTTAAAAAGATGTTAAAGAAGTATATTTTCTATAATTTCTAATATTGTATAAATTGTGTATTACAAATAGTTGAGAGAGCTAATAAAGATCCATCAATAATTTAATCAATCGAAGCTTTCATCATTTTCAACTATCGCTGTCACAGCTTCTTCTAATAAGTCTAAATCTTAATTTTCCCTCGATTTCTTAATAGAGGAGAACATTACACTGAAATTTTAATCATCTAAAACTCTTGTAGCTAAACTAGGTTTGTTTTTATGTACCGATATTCTTACTAAGCTGTACAATTTATTATATAGCCTCCACTATATCCATCATTATCATACAAGTATTATGTTCCATGAAAATTTGCTTATCAAGCTATAGCTTACCCACAATGGCTAACAGCCAGTTTCTGAACACTGCCCTGAATTACTATCCCTGATTTACTTACTCCTGTTCGACGCCCACTTTCTTCTTTCCACTTATACGTTTTCTATACGGGGTTAACTTCGTACCAGTTCTATAGAACTTTGTTAAACCTAACCGGCAATTCCTGATACTCGTTGGTTGACAATTACAGATACTTGTTGATTTCCAAGCTTTCATTGTTACATTGCACATTCCACTTATCAAGATGTTTGTTAAATTTACTCAATCCCATGACTGACCCAAGTATCATTCCTCATGTTAATTAGAATATTGCATTTATAGTATCCCCCTATCATGCTCAAAAATAGGGAATCATTAACAGTATAGAATTACATCTACTTATTAGTTTCCATGATTATTGTATTTGTAATTGTAACTAATACTTCTAATAATAAATATTTTAATTAGAAAAAAGGTGTACAATATACACACATATATATATATATATATATATATATATATATATATATGTATAATATATATATATATATATAAATGGAAAATATATGAATAAAATAGTATTCTGTTAGATTTTTCTTGTAGGCGGCTTTGAAATCTATTATTCACAGCTACATTTAATTATTCACATTTTCATATCATTACGATTATTTTGCGTTAACATATTACATAGATTTCTATTAATTTAATTGTCAAACATTTTCAATGTTTCGAATGCTTATTAACATGCATAGTTTATTCGATTTCTTTTACTTATAAACATGATTGTAGTATAGCGAGGTCTAGATACGAAACTCATTGAAATGTAATCTAACATAATTTGCAAACATGTCCATCGATAATATGATTATATGATTGGTGAAAATCATTAAGCCAATTCTCATGAGTTTTTTTATAGTATTTTTGATCTAAGTTAATATTTTATCTTTCTATTATAATGATTATTCAATGTTAATAGATTATCCTTGTGAAGTTGTAGCTGTCAAATACTAATAATTTATATTTTTAAAGTAAATAGTATAATTAAAAAAAAATTATATATAACATTTAGGTAAAACGAAAAATTACATATACTTATTTCTTTTTAAATTATTTAAAGATATCAACGATTAATATATTATTAATTAATTATTTGTGTATTTACTTGTAATTATATACAATGAAAATAAAGAAGACGAAGAAAAGAATAAAATATTCAAATATATCTGTTACAAAATGAAAAAAATATGAGAGAAAAATTTTGAAGGATTTTGAACAAGATTTTGGAGACGTTGGTTGATAGTAATGATTGGCGGAATGAAAAAACATATGTTTATGTATTATGCTATATATGTAGATTCTATTGTATATATATATATATATGATTCTAAATTACATGTTTTTAATAATCAGGAAATAATAAGAATTTGATGATATAGAAAGCAGCGATAGCGATAGCTCATAGAGGAATACGAGAAACCATTAGTAAGCCTAAAAGAAACATATCTGTTGATTGTTGACGAGAGCGTTTTTGAAAATGCGCTTCTCGCACCAGACCAATGATGACAGTCGATTCGCACTGAGGAAATATTTCCCGTCTCGTTTTTGTTGCCCGAGCTATAGACCCACTTTTCGCGATTAATAAGGGCGGTGGCACTAGACTAAGATATCGTTGTAGGCCGTTAGCAAAATACCGCTCGTCGCGTTCCCGCCAATTAATGAGAAAACGCGCGTTCTTTAAAGGATGTTGTGAGAATTGAAGAAGTAATTGTGATATGTAAATTTCACCGTGTATTTGATTGGATGAGTTATTATAATAGTTTGTGTGCCTCGGGCTAGTGAATGGGGTCTTCGTCATTGTGCCCTTCGAACGATTTATCGTGGCGTGTTTACCCCTATGCTTACGTAAGCGGCAGCAAGATAGTCCAATCTTTGTACGGAGGGGAACCCCAGGAAGTTAAATACGACTCAACGGTCGGCCCTTATTTCAGTCACATCTGCGTATCGCACAATCGCAACAGAATCTCTCTGCGTCGTAGCAGGAGAGCCCCTGATTAATTTCCAGTTATACAAACGGAGGAGATTATACGACTTTAGGAAGAAAAGGAATACCGAGAAAGCGACTCGAAAATTGGAAGGCATGAAGCTTAAGCGCACGTTAGTAGAACAGATCGACGAGGAAATCCTTGCAAATTAACAGTCGAGATGGGAGAATTCCACCAAAGGAAGAACGACATTTGCTTCTTTCCTCATCAAGAAAAGGATAGGTGCCCGTTTCGTCTCTCCAAACCACTTTTTAACACGATTTCTTTCAAGTCATGGGGCTTTCAAGGTAAAACTAAGGTCGATGAACCTCGTCACGGATGGAACATGCGAGTGTGGCGAAGGTTCCGAACATCATCGAATGTTCGGTTTTCGAACCTCAGAGAGTTGCTCTGGAAGATATATTCTGCGGAAAGAGCTGGCCGGAAGCAGCGAGACATCTTGTCTTCACGGTCGAGGCCTTTTCCCTCTTCGCGGTTTTGTAAAGAAACCATCTGTATTAAGAGTAATTAGTTCATAAATCCTGTTCAGCTGGGATTATCGGAGTTCCGGTGATGAGGGTGGGTGTCTGTAATCTTTTCAGGTTAACTCACTCTCGAACAGGATAGGGTTGGAGATGCTTCCATGCATCTCCTTATTTTTTTTTCTTCTCAGTACAACCCAATAATCTCCCTAAAACTTGCTATCCTACCAATCCCATCTTATCCTACGAAACGAGTGTCAAGGATCGTGACATTGTGAGCGGGGCTTTCCGTGGTTCCCCGTGGGCACAGCCGGCATTAGCGTGGTGATTAGCGTTGCTGCAAGGATGTTGGTCGCTGCGAGGATCTGTCTAAACCGCTCATCTTCTCTTGCCTGCAGGAGTTTTGAGTTTTTTCGAATTCGGTCACTTGGCTGTGGTGGCTGCTGTCTTTAGGTGGTTTCATAGCATATGCCGCAATGGGCGAGATAGCATAGATACTGGCACCCTACGGGTATTCACTTTTATACTATACTGTTCCATCATGGCTGCGATATGGGTCTAACGTTTTGCCGTGTGCTCCGCGTTTTGTGAAAATTTTTCAGATTTACTTTATTTTGCATGTGAAAAATTTATATCTCACTCGTTAATTAGAGTGCAATGAATAAAGTGAGATAATAATCAATATTGGGGATTGATTAATTACTCTGTAATTAGTGAAAAATGTGCTCAGTAATTTTGTGCAGGTTATGTTCGTTTTTGCGGAAATGGCATTTTATATTCTATGGACAAACGGTGGATTCAAGTGATAACTTCAGTTGCAAGACGGAAGTGGATTTGCAACTAGTCACGCCGTACTGTGATTGGCTGTTAGATTGGACAACAATAATTTATAGTGTTAGGAGTGCATATTATTTATTTTTCGACAGTTGGCGCACATGCGTCACTCATAACATCAAGTCATAAAAGCGCGGGAAACGTACTTAACTTCAGGCATGGCTCTACAAACCTTGTCGCCCGAGGCTTCAGGCACGGCTCTACAAACCTTGTCGCCTGAGGCTTCAGGCACGGCTCTACAGACCTTGTCGCTTATGGTAAGGGAAATAAAATTTTCCTATATTTTCGAAATTTAAAAAATTTAAAAAATTTTCAAAGTTTCGCCATAGGAGCGTGACTGCGAAAATAGAGCCATGATGGATCTCCTCCAAGTAAATAGTGGAGTGCTAGCATGATCAAATACTTAATAATTAAAAAAAATATTTTTTTTTCTCTAAGTCCTTATTTACTTAAAGTACCTTTACTGAAGTATTTTAATAATTTTCTCTTCTCTTCTAAGTCCTCTATTTACTTAAAGTACTGTTACTAAAGTACTTAAATTTTTTTTCCCCCGTAGTGAAATGTTACTATTTATAAATACAAACTACTATATCAATATCTTTTTTATGAGTCATTGTTATGAATCACTGACATTTTCTATTTGAATATGATATAGTTTTTATATAGTTCGAGTAATTTAAGATAAATAACTAAATGCAAAAAGACTCGTTAATTTAGTAAGAGATATATAAAATTAAATTTTTTCAAAACTTTTCAATACTATTATGTGTAAAATAAGAAATACAAATAATAAATAATAATAAATTCAAAATATGTATATATATATATATATATATTTTTGATCTGTTTATAAATGTATATAAAAAGTTCATAAAATAAAGAGATTATCCGATCACTTGTGAAAGTTAGTCAGTAATCCGGAACTTGTTCTGAGAAAAATACCTGGACTTTTGATAGAAGAGTGACGTTACTTTAGTCATAAAAATAAAACCTTCTGCCCCACATCTTTCTTAATTTTAGATGGGGAAATTTTAGTTGATCTTCCGCGATTGAGCGAATGTTTTATTAAGTATTAGTCAAAGTAAAGCTAAAGAATGTGTTCGAGACGAATTATCCATCTTGTTTAGAGTGATATTATCTAACTCAATAGAACTTTCAGTGAGATTGAAAGTTCCATCTTCTTTTTTCTTTTGGCATAATTTGTTGCATTCTTTTTTGCCTTTTTATATTTTATAAATAAATTCTACAATGTATTAAATATCATACAAATTTTGAAGTTAATTTTTTAAATTAATGTAATTATTAGCTCGAATTTGAATAAGAAACATTCTTATGCTACTATAGTATGCTTACTGCCTTATAAAACAATTAACATTTTTTACTGATCGATCTCGCGACATTACTTTCCGGTCCACCTAATACAAATATTACAATAGTATAAAGTGAAGGCTTCTTTCAGGTGCAATATTTACTATTTATATAAAAATTATATAAAAAAAGTCTTAATCTTATTTATGTTAATATAATTACACTATATCAATTATAATGTATATTTAAAACACAATAATAATTTTGGATATAAAGCTAAAATCAAATTTGTTAAAAAGTAGATATATAAAAATGAAATTAAAAAATTACGTGATGTTGTGAAGAGTTAATTTTCAGAATTCTTTGTACTTATTCGTTTCGAACCTATGTGATTACATTGAACTTAACAAATTGAACGTTCGTTAAAGACTTTGGATAGTCATTTAACATTTATATTAAGAATTTGACAAAATTATCGCATAAGATAATACTAATTATTTATCAATTATAATTTATAAGGTAACTACCCAATCACATTTTTAATTATAATAAGAATACTTATAAAAATTTATTTATATATTATAATATATGACATATCTTAAATTATTTATTTATTATGATAATAATTATTTCTACTTTATTTAAATTCTTAAATAATATTTGATTATGTAATATAATATATGACATATCTTAAATTATTTATTTATTAGGAGAATAATTACTTTGTTTAAATATTTATATTCTATTGTATCATTATATTTAAATTAAATATTTATATATATATATATATATATATATATATATACTATAAATTTCATGAAATATCAAAAAATCAATAAATTTTTCCTTTTAGTAATTTTTTTATTAAAAATAAGATAAAAACATATATTCTTTTCATCAAAAATTAATAAATTTTTCTTTTAATGATTTTTTTTTGTTAAATAAAAATTAAATATTTATCATTGTATTAAAAATTCTTAATAATTCTTATTTGTATATATTATATTATAATAAATATATATATGTAATATAATCAAATTACATATATATATATATATACACTTTTAAATAACGCACAATCATGTTAAACAGTCAATATTAATTATTTATGTATTAAAATTATATATATATATTAGAAATATTAAAAAATAGATAAGCCATAATTACTATTTCAAGTATTAAATGTTCTAATATTTGATACGATTACATAAAAGTGTCGAAATATTATTAAAAGGAATTAAAAAGTTTATTTTTATTTATTTTTAAATTAAAATTCTGAGTTTAACATCGAAACTTTACAATAGTTTGTCATAAAACACTATGATGTTGCATAGAAACGCGTTAGTGTCGTGTCAGGTCTCATATGTAAGTATATCAGGGATTAATCAACTTTCATATTATACAATGCTGATGCAAACTTGACATAGTCTTTTCTTGAGATCAGATTTGATTTAAAATTACTTAAAAATATTAAAAAAAAAAAACTTTTATCCTATAATAGTAAAAATAAAGAATATATTATTAATCTATTATGACATATATTTACGTGTAATAATCTACGAAGTACACTTGCTATGTAAAACACATTATTTGTTTTAATTTAATATAAAAAACATAATATATAGTTTTCTTATTAAGAATATTAAGTAATTGAAAATTTTAAAGAAAATTAAATAATTTCGATTTGTTATTACTTTTTCAAACTAATTATGTAAATATTATAATTCTTAACGAATATCAATAAATATGAATCTTTTATTTTATATACAATAACGATTATAAAAATTAACTAATCTTATAAAATAATAAATCAAAGACCGTAAGAATCTATTAACTTAACAAATAAATTATCTTAAAATAAAAATAATTTACGAACATTGTTCTTATATAATTAGCACATTCCGATTTGATCGTTGTAAATTATTTCTTTTTCTATCAATATTTTCATCATATTTATTATAGTCACAAACCAAGCTGTATAAACCATATATTTTACTTAAAATTAAATTAAGAAAATAATGGCAATGTTACGTGAAAAATAAAGAATAAAGAAAGGATGTTTATTTATGATTAGCAATAAACTAATTCAAAAGAAATTATCGGGCACATATCTACGAAGATACAACACTTCCATTATTATTTATCGTTTATCATTAAACATTTATTCGATTCCAATACTTTGACTTGAATATAGAAATCAATATATCGAACAATTTATTATAAGTCTAAAATACTAATAATGTAAAATATATATATGATCAAATGACATAGAAAAAAAAGATTATATAAAATACTATAATATAAAAACTTATATATAATTGTTAAATATTTATAAAAATGACGAATTGAAACGATATAATTACATTAAGATAAGGAATTTATTATAAGCAATCGGTTATAAAAATAATAGCGAGTTGAAAAACAAATCAGAACAATATATATTACAAAAAAAATCAATTCTATTAACTCGATATAAAGTAAAAAAATTTCAGTGAATTAAAAGATAATCAGTTAGCTTAGAGTGATTGAGAACAAATGAAAAAATTGTCAACTCTAATATTTCGATATATCCGATAAACATTATAGAATAATAATTTTTAATACAAATCGTTCTTTTTAATCTTTTCGCAATTATAATCATATAGTTATATAATAATATAATTATTTAGTTATATAATAACCAAAAATTAATTATATAGTTATATAATAACCAAAATATTTACGATATACTTATGTATTTAATCTTTATTCTAAAGTACACATACTTAACTTATTTTCTTTCTATAATAATATTTCTAAGAATAAATCATTAAAAATTAGAAATAATTTTACATATAACGAATGAACTACATTTTTAGCAAACATGAAATTATTATTTCTAATTTCAAATATATTATTGCATCCTGTATAAGTTTATTTCTTTCATTTCTGACGTTTAGTATTTTCCTCGTTAAAAATTATGAATGCTTAAAAATCTGTATTCTCGATACATTATAACTTTTCAAAATTCAGGCAACTCATGCTGTCACCTAACATCGTCTCTGAAGATATTAACAAATTCTTAAAATCTTCTTAAAGTATTCTGCATTCTATGAAACCAACAGTAATAAATTTATAAGACTTTATCCAAAAATCAGTAATTCTGCAATAAGTTGAACAATCTGTATTTTCTCCTACATCTTATTAAACGTTGTCCGTCTACCTCATTGAGATAGGAATCCATTCTTAAATCATTACATCACTCGTAAAAAGGACAAATAACTTGAAATCTTTATTTTTAATACACTAACTATTACTTCGTTCATTTTCCACCCTATTTACTTATCAGATATTCTTCTACTTTATCCTATTGATCTATGTCTACTGCCCTGTTGCTTATCATTGAATTCAAGGACAATTCATGATAGAAGCTTCTTGGTCTGAGCAAAAACTGAAACCTTAGCATCTTAAATTTGACCGTAGGACGTAACAATACAAATAATAAATATTTTTAAAGGACAAAGTAATAAAGCAATCTTACGGAAAGAAACCCTTTGTTTTTTGAATAGTGAAAAATTACAATATATCTGTCTACATCTGTAAATGAAGAAAAATAGAAACTATTAAATTATTAATCTCAAAAGATCGAAAAAAATTTTCTAAAATAATAACACACATTAACGATCAAGTAGATGCTAAAATAATAATTGAAAAATCATGTTAGAGAACTTTATAAATTATTAATTTGATAAATTATTAGATTAGAATGCGAATCGATGGCTATTTAAAAGTCTTAAAAGTTTTTATATTAGATAAAAAAAAATATAATATATAAATTAAATATTTAAGATTTTATTCAAACAGAAGAAACAGTAATCAAATTAGACAAAACAGTATGAAATTAATCTTTGCAATTAGAACAACCACTTTTCGCAAAATCTTAATATTTGTATTCTCTTACAACGCTTATTGAACACTGTCCGACTACTCCATTGAAATGAGAAACCATGCTGATAATCTACTTATCTAGGAAAGATAAGTAACATGGAATCACTATTCTAATTTATTGGATTATTTCTTTCGCACCTTTATAGTTTCCATTATCTCATATATAGATTCATACACGTACGCTTTCATTACGAACCTGTATGATTATCTACATTGCCTTTCATACCTTCATATATATAGAATGGATGGTTCTAGTATTAATTAGTTGTGTATATGACTGTGTGTGCAAGTTGATCGAAGGTCGAACAAAAATATGATTTGCTCTTTGTGAAATACATTTGTTTATGAAAAGAAAAGAGAAGCCTGAGATGTTGGGAGTGATAATGAGAGGAAAGTGCAGCTTAAATGAGATATGCAAGTGTTATACAATTAAATTTAAAAGAAATGATATTTAAAAATTATTTGGAGAAGTATAAACATATAATTAAATATCTTCAAAGTTGATTTTCCTCTTTCTTGGAATTTTTTTACACCTCACATTATGTAACATCTTTTTTTTATTCTTATTTATAAAATTAAACAATATAAAATTGATCAGTTGTAAAATTCTTAAATAAACCTACACATGTGTAAATAAATAAATAATATATAATTATGAATAATTATTTTTTATTTATATTACAAAAATATATATCCTTAACTTGATAAATGTTAATCTAAGATATCTTCGGGAAGAATTTGTAATAATCTAACAAATGTTAATGGAATAAAAAATCTTAGATCTTATTCTACTATATCTACAATTTTTTTCTCGTTGGTTTTACGTATACTTTCTTGACGATTCTTTTTCATAACGGATTCATTGCAATATAAATTCATATGACATTACTTATTAGATATTACATATAGATATTACTCATTTTGCTCTATATTATGAAAGTACAATTTGTCTTTGCATTTCAGACAAGTACGCCTCTATTACTTCACTTATAACTTTTGATATGCAATATTTTCATTGGTTAATTTCATATCCATTCGTTTTTTCTATTTTTATTAATGTAAATATTATTTTTATATTCATAATCTTTTTCATTATTTTTAGAGATTTGTTCACATAGAAACATCCAATTTTTCTTGGAAAAATTATTTGCGAAATTGAATATTTCTTTTGAATTTATTTAAATGATACAATAAATTTAATTGCATTGAGTGATATTAGATCTTGATTTAAAGATTCTTCTTCTTTTTAAAGTGTTAAAATAAAAAAAATGCATCAGATTCATGCATCTGAAGGAATGAAATTGAACCAGTATTATATATTACTTCAATAGTCAGCAGACCCATGTTAAATATTTTTTAATATTATAATAGCAAATCCTTTATTACCTTTGTGAATAACAAAAGCAGAATTTTGTTAAGTAAATTTGTAAATATAATCTAGATAAATATCAGATAAAATTGGCAATAAATTCAAAACTGTTCTTACGTTCTTGATTAAATATTGCTATAGAAATTAAACTAATTCATTCAAAAGCTGAGGAAAATACTTAAAAATCTTTTTATAGATCTTTTACTAAAGCTACTATTGACCTGAAACATATAATTATCATGTAATTATCATTAACATATATATCTTGTCTGTATTAAATGCAATATTTATTTCAGTGTTCAAGTTGTCCAAGAAGAACATCTTGTTTCTTTTTATGTTCTAAAAGTAAATTAATGACACATTGGTTTTCTTCAGTAATTTAAGGAGTATAACAATTTTATGCTGCTTGTCTTTTGAAATTAAAATAAAACTTTATTTGTTTCAGGAGATTCTGTTCTTAAAGGATTTTATGAAAATACATTTCCATTTCTTTATCACTTTTTCCATATCTGTACGCTGCACAATGAAAAATATTTTTCATAAATTATTTTCAGAAATTATTTTATAATGCAATATTAAAAAATAGTATTAAATAATTTTATGAGAAAACAATATTCACTTTATCAATATCTGAAATATATCTTTCCATTTATGACATGTCTGCTTGTTCTTCATTTTTATATAATATTTCAAGAAAACATTAAGTGGATTCTATTTTTAAATGAAATAATTAATAGTAATTGTCTATGTATAGATTTCACAATGATTAAAATACTAAGCTGAAGAGGTTAGAAAAATATTACATTGGCAAGTTCACATATTATCGTGATTAATACTATTTAATTGGGTCCTTAATGCAAGAACAATATTTAAATGTATGCTAATGCCTTGTAAACTATTTTTTTTATTATATCTAGATATAATATAAACTTATATGGTTAATCGTATTATATACATACGTATATATGTATATCCATATATCATATATATACGTGTATTATACGAAGATTTTTATTTTGCTTAGTGAAAAATAATTGACTTAAGCGACACTGTAATAGTAACTATTAATTTCACCATGCTCTAACGCTATCAAAGTCGTCGTAATCTTTCTCTTGGTGTAAGATTTTTAAGTTGTCTATTGAAATGGGATGGTTTTTTTTTGAGAATTATTATCTGTGTTGAATCTAATAAAAAATAACCTGATAAAAAACTCTTTAATTATAATATTTCGAAGTAAAAATTACAAATTCGATTAACCGTACTTTCCAAAACTTCCAACAATGGCTATAACCCATTATAATAGATTGATACTGACAAAAGAAGATTCTCGAATTTATAAAATTATACTTTGAAAATGCTAAAGTATATAGAGATATGTACGTCATTTTTTTTGCTGTCAAGTACAGCCAAAGAGGTAAAATTAATCTCTGAATATATATGTGTTTATGTATATGATGTGTGTGCGGTGAGAGAGAGAGAGAGAGAGAGAGAGAGAGAGAGAGGGAGAGAGAGAGAGAGAGAGAGAGAGAGAGAGAGAGAGAGAGAGAGAGAATTAATCTTCCTATATTGATCTATAATTAATTTTTCTATATTTTTCATTATTCATATGTATGATTGCGACTGTGTTGTCTACCATAAATAGTTTTTTCAAAATATCTCGCAAATTAATCATTTTTCGAAATTGTAATTTAATCTTTTTTATTCAGAATGGCAAGAGAAATTAATTTATATAATCGTAGATTTAATAAAATATTTATGATCTGGAAATTTCTTTAAAAAATTAAACCTTTAGAAAAAATTCTTTCCATCATAATAGGTGTCCTTTGAAAGGTGACTTTGTTCTGAACATTTTTTCCATCCATTCATAAATAGTGGAAATATTTACTTGTTTTCATTTAAAAGTTAGTCTCTGTGTAAACATATGTGTATGTAAATATGTAAGGTAACGAGGAATAAGATAAAAAGGAAATATTCAAACACAAGTTAGAACAATAGACTTCAGTAAATAAATAAAAATATTTTGTAAGGTTATGAGTTCTTTGTTCTGCTATACGTACAATATAAAGAGAGATTTTAAAGTAGATGGAAATAAACAGAGAAAAGAAAATAATATCAAGACTTATTTACTACATATATTTTTGGAAGGATGTTCTAAGATCTGTTCACGAATGTGAAGTATCAAGAAGAGAGTTAGTTTTATATATACGATGAATACTGTAAGCTAAATTTTGTTATTTGAAAATTATATTCTACTTTTTTTATTTTTATCTATAAGTTTCTACTTTAAACATTTACTTAAATATTAATTTAGGAAAACAATTACTTTCCCTTTCTCCCTCTTCCCCTCCCTCTCTCTCCCTCTCTTTCAGTAAGAAAATTAATGATCGAGACAAATATATATATATATATATATATATATATATATATATATATATATAGTGAAGGTTTAGTGTAAAAACCTTCATTGTCAATTAGTTTTTTATGCATATTAGTTATTTATTCAAAATTATTTCTTCGCCGCAAATTTCTTCTTTCTAAACACTGACCGAACATTTCCAATGATTCCTGATTTCTAACGATTCATCATATTTCATTTTAATTATAAATTCTATATTATTAGAGATTTATAGATAACAATGAATAGATAGAGATAAATATTGTTTCTTTAAAATATTTATGAAACGGATCCAAATTTATTGCACAGATTTATTTATTATTTGTTTCATTGTATTTTCGTATTTATTTATTATCGTAATAGAACGAAGTTGAGAACAAGGTTGAGAATATCTTTTCCGCTGTTGCCAGATGAGTTCCACTAAAAGTACAAGTCTCTACCGGTTTCTCTACCATTGCTCTTATTTTGGATTTGCGTGCGCCAACAGCTATTCACGGTGCTTCATCGTCCTTCTATTTACAGGTAATTAACTTTTCTTTTCTAAGTTACAATTTCGTCCAATATATTAATCGATAGCAAAACATGCAATTTCTGTAGTTTAATGTTCGCAAATTTGGAAAATGTTGCGTTTACAAGATATTCGCGAAAATGAAATTGTCATCTAGATCGTGAAATTTTTACATCATACTTTCTGTTGAATTTTCTTATATCTTTTTTGATGATGATATACAAAAAAGGTCTCATAATAATCTATGCTAGAGAAAAATATAATATATAAGTGTATATTTTCACTAATTATTATATTAAAAAAAATAATTGACGAATGTATATATATATATACTTTATATACATTTGTCATCTAGAAAAATTGTACCTCTGCCTTTGTTCTATATAGAATAGGTTATCCCGAAACTTGCATCAAGTAGGAGAAATAAATATAAGAGATTGGATAGTAATATCTTATTAAATTATCAAATAAGCAAAAGTAAATAAAGTTATTAATTATTTTTATTGATAAAATCAAAAAAGGTACCAACAGAATCATTAGCTTCATAACTATGAATTACGAATTTAGACGCTTACTAATGTGCTACACATTACTTATAAAATCTCTTCATTTCTAGTTTATAAAATAAAAAACGAACTACAATTTTTTCTTAAATTTAATAATATCTATGAAAATCAGTAATGGAGATATGAGCTTTTTCTTTTTTGCCACAGATTTCGAGGGTGACCATTGTACGAAACTTTCTCTTCGTGACAAATATGAAAAACAGCATTTATACCAATAATGAGAACAAGAGTAATTTTTAATTGGTTTTTATGAACGCGGTCTTATTTTAAGGAGGAAGGTTTTATTTACGACCCCGATTTTTTGAATATTTGAAAAAGCTTTATATTTATGCATAAAACTCTTTTATTTTACGTTATAATACATAGTTTTATTAAATCCTAGAAGCATTTGCTACGAATAAGTTTTAATACATAATATAGTACGAATAGACAACCTCACACGTACAGTGTCTTTTTTCACTAGTTTTCGTATGTAACTGAAGATATGTTACGTGTATATATTAAAAATTTGCAAATAAATTCTGGTATAAGAATATATATTAAGATATATTATAAGAATATATATTATTCTATTTTAGTCAGTATGCTTTAGGAAATTTGTCTTCATACATGAATTTATGAAAGATTGTCCGTGGGGTAGGATTAAATAATTTTTGTTTCAAAGTAATAGGATAAAGCTACTTCGGAAAAGCTACTTTCGGAAAACCTACTTCGGACTTAGCTTTTATAGATAAATAATATTATTAATTATAAATAATATTATTAATTATAAATTAATTATTCATTTATTAATAATTGTGATTTATTATAAGCTATGTATTTTTATTATAAAATTATTAGCACTATAAACGTTATTAATATTTTGTTGGTCAAGGATAGGCAATTGGCAGTTTGAGATGTGGCTCTTTATGCACTTATTTGTTCCGTTAAGATGGAAGAAGATCCTCCATTATTGGATCTCAGTAATGGGGATATGAACTTTTTCTTTTTTGCAGGTGTTACTGTATGAAACTTTTTCGCAGCGAAAAATATGAAAAACAGTATTTAGACCAATAATGAAAACAGGCGTAATTCTTAAGCATAGTTTTGATGAACCCGGAGCATGAAATTACGACTAGTAAATTTATATAGTGGAGAAATAAATTGATTGACACGGTTGTTGATCATGCAGCTAAGGAAGAGAATTTGTTCTGTTTTAGGTAATAATTAATATTAATAAGTTAATAAAATGTAGGTAATAGTTAATGTTTATTAAATCTTTTTTGTAATATTTTTGTTTATTTCATTGTTACTTTTTATTAGTAAAAACTCAAGTAACCTCTTATTTTCTATTTATATTTTTTAATGATTTTTTTTTATTGATACTAATGATATTGTTTGTATTTTATTTCAGATTATTATTGCACAATTTATGGAGTCATGGATGAATCAATCTTTGTTTCGACAAAATAAAAGAAGTGAAATCAATTTAGAGTTTTATTGTTAATTTGCATTCGTTTGTATTTTGTGATTTCAATAAAATTTTAGATGCATGTGTACTTAAATAGATTGTTAACAAAGCAGTCATTAAGTCAGTGTTTGTTCGTATAAAGTTTTATTAATGTTTGTTTTTTGTTTTTTTACAGGTCGATAGACTATACTTTATATGTGAAACATCCAATTGAATTAAATTTATTGTCTGTCTCTTGATCAATAAATAATTATCGCGTATTAAAGTCAATGCACTATGGAAGACGATCAGGAAACTAGTATATTTCTTCTATAGAACAATAATAGTAAGTAAATGTTGAAATTTTATAGTCATATAATTTTACAATTCATTTTATTACAAAAAATTTAATATGAATTTTTTTTTCAATCTGTTTTCATATCATCATTGCATTCTCAAATCAATTTACCAAGTCAATCTACTGCAACTTCAACCTACTTCATTTTCAATTTACTTTGATGTAAATCTATCTTATTTTTGACTTATTACGAGTCAACCTACTCTAATTTCAATCTACAATAAGGATGAATGTTTTGGATCGTGGAATTTCTTAAATAAGTGAGTAAACAAAATTGTATTTCTTCAGTACTTATTATGTTGAGGACAAAAAATCCAAATTGGTACGAGTTACTGGTAGTAATTTTTTCAATCAATTATTAACGAACATGACCATTAACAATTCTTTTTTTGGATTTACTCATAAGTAGTACATTTTTAAATGTTTTCATTTTTTTCTTAATATGTTTATCTATTTTATTAGCTTAAAATAGAATTTTGTATTATCGATTAAAACGATACAATTTAATTGTATTATTAATTAATGATTCATTTAATTAATTCTTCTTTTGTTTATGTATGTTTACGGTATTAGTTGTGAAATCGAGCATTCAATTACCTGATATCATTTGATATTACGATATTTCGATATCGAAGTACTAAAACATGAACGAAAAGAAGACAGTGATGCATAGATTCGGGAATTCAAATGGTAGATCATGACATTGTTTTTTATTAGAACAATCACGTGTATGGAGTTATAAATATATATCACGAATATGTAATTTATAAAAATATTAAGCGTGAGCAGTGAAAAAAATAAATGTATGTAAGATGCAACAGTGTTAAGCCAACGGAACTATTAGCTCTTTGTATCGTATGGCTATTTTCGGTAATGATATTACTGAGTGAACATCGTCAATTACTGTATTTCTTCTACTATCTTCTTGGTTCTTCGTATGATCGACCTAGGATGAAAAAGCCATTCATCCAGAGTTCGCGAAAGTGTGGTCTTAAGATATTTATTAAGAGGTGTCGATGACACTTTAAGCAAAGCTGACATCATCGAAGAGTCTCTTGGTCGTTAGCTGATAGCTGCAGCATCTTTTTATGAAAAATGGATCAGTAACTATTTGTCCTTGCTACACGACATTATTGCCAACTTGCCGATTCTTATCGATTCAACTATGCCGATTGCATACCAGGAATATCTCCACATGTTACAACAATGCAGCACTCAGTTGTCATTTCGTGATATTCATAAAAGAAGATAACCACTCTCCTCTTAAATGGGCTCGGATGCATCATATAGAGCACGATATTGTCACTTGTATTGTTTAGCATGTGACGTAGACACATCTGTTGGAAATATTTAGTTATTGCTTCGCAAACTATACTCGCTGCTATTTCAATAGCTATCATTAATCATCTGATTTTAATGAAGTTTCATGACATGTTAAGTTGCTTCTACGACTTTTCTCTATGTCGTTTTGTATACCAAAGTGTGACTAGTTTTTGTAAGTTGGCTCACCAAAGACTAAATAAGTTATTCATTCTATTACTACGACTCACAGCTTAGGATTGGGTAATTTTATGTAGTTTACTTTTTTAGTCTGGACATTTAAGCCGATATCTTCCTTTCCTGCTGATTCCAATGCTTTTCTTTCACGTCTCGTAAAAACCATTGAAGAAACAGAGTTATAAAATTAAAAGGCCGGTGGCGTTCATCGGTCCCTAAACAGAGATGACTGAATTTGTCATTTGCCATACTTGATTAATTTCTTAATCAAGTTTTCTAAGGACTCATCCGCTATTTTTGAGCGGGCAATGCTGCAAGCTTTCTTTTAATTTCTAAACTGATTAAGGTGAAGCCCGTGTTTTGTTTTTGAACTTAAGACTTTTGCAGTAACAGGATATCTAATTGTATCTGATGTACAAACTGATGAATCTCTTCTGTAATTACTGCTGAAACAATCCATGTGCAGCTGCAAAATTCAAACTCTTGCGAACGTGAAGATTTCTTCGAAGAAAAAACTTTCTTCAGAGTCCGTTTTCCTAACGAGGAGTGATAAGCCATGGATGCGCGGATGGAAACTTTTACGCGAATAAAATTATTCTAAGTGCGAATCCGTTCGCGATTATGATCGTAAGAATTCTCGCAGGAACTTTCGTAAGTATAGATGTTACTACTGCAGTTTTTAACGATCCAGAATACGGCAGATTTTAATGCCTTTTGACACAGCTGTTGAAGATGACTCACATACCAGTAACTCATTGGTATGCTGAAAAATGTCTTCGAATGAATTTTTTATTATTTTTAGTTGTTTCAACTATGTGAGTCTTCTGTTTTAGACGACACGATATAGTTAATTCATAGTAGGTATAAAAATTGTCAATGTATAATGTTCATCCCTGGTTGATAAACTTTCCTGTAAGTTGCAGACATATATTATATGCCAATCCAGTTTCTCTGATATCACTATGTTAATACCATGGGACTTGAGAAATATAGAAAATTTAGGGGTGTCTTATTGTATTGTCGCAAAATGTAGTTGGCTTTTCACTATAGATCCTTATTATATCCTTATATATCCTTTAGGAGATCATAATTTAAATTATTTTATTTCATATTTATGGGTTTTATTTGGAATATATTACTTAATTATCAATCTTTTATACCATGAAATTAATGTTTCCTCAATGATGATATTTTTTCATAGTTTAAATATTTTTTGATACTTCTTTTCCCACAGTCGAAATAGCTTTCCAAGTCCATTACTATAAGCAATAATAGTGTTATCAGAAAACTGAAAGTTGCTGAGAAGCATCTTTCGAATCTGTTCTGTGACATGATGGTACGCGGTAAATCAAAATTATACAATGTGCTTTTTAGCAATAATTGTTTATTGAGTTGACTCTTACATCACAGAGTTGATCTTAAGAATATTCTTATTTCATCCGGATTAGTTTATGTCTATTGATGCATTCGTGCAAATTGAATTAATGTGGCTTTATTTAATTTTTATTCTGTTTATTTGTTCTATGAGCAAATTTATCAATTTGTTATCAACAATTAAAGAAAATACATCATATGAAGTATAGTATAAATAGTTGATGTCGGTTGTTCGAGTAAAAGTAAACAATTTCTGACGTCCATGAAATTCAATCCACCTAGCGCACTTAATTGCAGTTTCCTCGGCATTATCTTCGATATCTTCCTTAATAATTAATTCTTATAAGATCTGTTGAATAGCATCTTACTATATATTTATATAGTATCAAGTTAATTATCACAACTATTCAATCATCAATATCCAAATCAAAATCCGATGCATACAATTTTATTTGTTTTTCTTTTTGGAAAAATCTAAATCTTTTCTATCATTGCTATGCAAAGTTTTGTAAAACCCATAGGTTTCTTCTTTACTACTAGATGATTTATGAAATAATATTGTGCTCCTTCTTTTCGCCATTGCAAACAAATAGCGCAAAGTTTAACATTTTTATTAACTGTAGACTTTCAATTTAAGGAATATATTATCTTTTAGATGGTTACTTTTCGATTACAGACTTTCAACAGAAATCTGTTGAAAAAATATACATACACATACACATACATATTTGCATACAATAGAACTACACACATTCGTTTTCATTGTAACTCTTGTAAGTATTGTGGTATTTTTTTAGTATATTACTGGAAAAAATATTCTACTATTATTATAAAATCTTATTTTGAATGTCTATAATCAATAAATATAATTACATACTATTACGTGCGGGTTTAGAATTAATGTCATTACTATATATCAAAACTGTTTTGACGATAAATATTGGATATATTTTTGTCTTAGATTTAGGACATTCTGAGAGAATGTGACTCGTAAGTATTCCAGATTATTTAAATTTTGGTGGAGTCAGGAAAGTTTTCAGGAAAACTGTTCCCTGGTGATAACAAATATTACAGATAATTGCATCTTAAGGCGCGACTTTTATGAAAGATAGATTTGATGAAGCTATTAGGGTGAGTTGTATTACAAAGTTCGTGTTCAGTAGTGAGGGTTTCATGAGGATTGATTAATAGTTTGAATAATGTGCTTTAGGAAAATTCTAGGAACTTCTCGATAGAGCAAGAAAAGGATTTTCCAAAATTCCTTCAAGAATTTTCAAAAGAATTCGCAAGAAATTGCGGAATTGTTGAACATATCATAGACCTAACCGATTCTCTATAAAATGAGTTTCTTGGAGGATTTTTCATTTGAAAGAAAAAAAGAGAAAGTTGACGATACGCGTTTGGGTGTTGTTAGGATTCCAAAAAATTAGGTCGACGGCGTTATATCTGCAACAAGACGGACTTGATTGATCATCTGGCAAAATTCATTAGGACCAGAAAGATTAGGATCAGTGGATTCTATTGTGTTATTTAATTTATAGATCCGCAAGGCATAAGATTTCAGCAAAAATGTTAACTAGAAATGACTTAAAAATGCTATTAGATTTTCTTTGTTGTCCATCCGTATAATATAAATAGAAAATATAATATAAATAGAAAAGAGAGATACACATTAAAACTTATGTCCCGAAGCTTAATACGAAGCTAGACGAAATACATAGAACCATAAATAAGCGGATAGAGATGAAGTTTTGCTTGGAAAAAAGCTTATTAAAGGATCAGAAGGTATGTTCAACTCTCAATACAGAAGAAGCAGAACGAAGAAGTTCAAGAGCAATTGGGAAAGCCCATATAAAATTATGAAGAAAATCAACGATGTGGAGTACACTTCGAAAAAAAATCTTCGAGAAAGAAATAAGAAAATCTTTAAGAAAGAAAAAGAAAATTGATCATGTAGATAGTCTAATGTTAATAAAGGAACTAGGTAAAACGGTAGAAAAACGTAGAGACAAATCTACGAGTGATTAACACTTTTGCATGAATGAAGCGTCACATGTTCTGACTTAGGTGTCTTTTCTATTAGGGATGGAATCTGTCTTTAATAGTTCCGATCGTTGCGGAAGTTGAAAGAGAGGTGAGTTATGTGGCTGAACTGATGTCGATTAATTTGTAATAGGCAAGATAAAATATTTCGTGAAGACGAACATTCGGCTTGGGTAATGAATCAAATTTTATAGTATAACAAAGTGGAGGAATAGACTTTTTCTTCTTTAGAAAAAAATTTTCTTGGTGCTAAATTATCCGTTGCGAAAAGCTTTCTGAAGCAAAGAAATTTTTATGTCTTGACCAAGTTGGGTAATTTATTCGAAGAAGAAATTTGTTTCAGGATCAAACAGTCGAAGAAAGAAGGGAAAGGATAGAGCACTCAATTGGATACTGCAAATTCCTTGGGATTTTTTAGGCCATAGTTTTCTTTTTAAGTGAAGCGGATTCATGCTGCGGGTGAATGCCACAAATCGCTCATCAGTTGGGAAATGATCATGGCAGTCTACTACCTCCCCATGCCAATGGTATTCCAAATGATGGAAAAAATAAGTGGGAAAGAGTCTAAAAAAGGACCTCTGCCGGAGATAAAACTAAGAGACGAATTTTGCCGAAGTCCTTGATGACTTGGTTATTAGGACAAAGAAATTGGAAATACGAATGATTTAGCAAATAAGCAGGTGTTGTCAATAAGGAATTCTAGAGCCGAAGGTTTGTGATATGGAGAAGTTAGCAGAAAACCTCTTAGTGAAAACTCTTAGTGCAATTTTTAGTGTGAAAAGGACCATAATAATTGACTCCAACATTCGAGAAGGATTTAGTCTTATTCATATGAATCTTGACCCTGAATGTAAATAGGAGGAGATCTATTTTCTTTATTTGTTTTGGTGTTACCTGTTGGTATAGCATCGGTTTCAGAGAGTATACTGTTGTATGAGTTGTGAGTCTGTATATCTTGTAGCCATATTTCGAATTGATGAAACGTGTGTGAATTTGACATATCTGTAATTGTTTTAGATTCCCTCTTTTTACTAGTAGATAGAAACTCAACTCGGTAGATTGAAGCGTTAGTGGACATGTAGACATCCTTTACTTCGTTATTTGATGTGTTTCGTATGGAGTAGGTGTCTCCCAATATTGAGACTTTTAGGTTTATTGGTGGCATATTTGAGCCAGCGACGATACGATGTACGCCTACTGTCTCACCGCGCCGAGATAATACAAGAGGTCGTTAATGTACAAGAACTATAAACAAAAACAAGTCACGAGTAATAGGAAATACGTCTATCCTGTAAAAATTTAGCGAATAGAATGAAACAATAAATAGATACGTATAGATCAACTCGATCAATGCCCTCCCATGTAAGTTGTGCTGCTGGCAACTGCAGTATGCTTTCTAATTCTAGACTTTTTGTATCTCTTCATAGAATTCTTTTTGAATCCATTATTCCAGCATCATTCCAATTACTTAAAAGTTACACAATTCTCTTGCCCTTCCAGGTTAAAAATGTGATTTTTCCTTTTTTATAGAAACAAGTTTTCTTATCCAAAAACTTGAATATTTTTCGTAAATATATCCGAGTTCTTGTAAATATATCCGTAATAGGAATTCTACTGTTATGTTTAGTTGACCAATATAGAAATAGGCATTGTACATAGAATGTATATTGTATTTTGAATGAATCAATGAAAATCCAAAATTCATCTTTACTTACATCATGTCATGCTGGCCATATGGAGTCTTTAGTTAGATTTTAGCAACTATAACAAGATAAATAACAACAATAACAAGATTTTGCATAGTTGTTTATTTTCTTTATTATTTCATCGACTAGCTGGTTCGTGAAAAACAGTTTGAAAAACTGAATCGGTTCAAAAATATTAAAAGATCTGTTACTTTTGATCCTATTGAAAAATTTACTCTAAGTGGCATGTATCCATTCTCTGTAATACTGACCCAATCATCTTCCTTTGAGATGCTTGCGTTATTATCAGTGTCAGATTCAATAGTCCCGTACCTTTCGTCTTCGATAAATTATTATATCGCTGTCGTCATTATTGTTCTTAGTATCACGTTTTTTTTAACGAAATTAACGTGTATTGTTCACCTGAGAATCACTTGAATCCTTAAGATTTGTGAAAAATATTTTATGGCATATCACAATGGTTATGCGTGTAAATGGAATTTATCCTTATATTTGATCGTTATAATGAGCGCTTTATCTTCGTTAGTTTCCACCACGTGGATGAGCTTCGTCTTGTCGTCATTTCTATCACACTGCATTGTACTTGAGTGTTCTCAATGGTAAGTGCTGCTGTTCGTAATGATGACGATGGTGATGATGTTGTTGCTCTTGCTCTTATTTTTGTTGTTGAACCTTCTCTGTGATTGAAAATATCAGAATGAAAAAAGAATGTTTTCCCGAAATAGAATAGAATTTTGCCTAGAAATAGTCTCCGTGGATTCTTCTCTAATCTTGAACAATGAGTGACAAAATGGAATAAATTTGTCATTGTGTTGGAAAACGTTTCGTTCAATAAATAAAAGCCTGATGATTCCTACTCATCATTCGAATTTAATCTTCTCAAAGTTCACAGAGTAACCTTTGTTTCTACAATGCTTACATCCTGCCTTTTTTGCTTGTGCTGACATGATCCTCTTTTCGCAATCTCGATAACGTACAAGTTTTATTCTCATTATTCTCCTTTAAAAGTAGATCATCAGAAAGATTTGTTTCCAATGAACGATCCTTCTTTTCTTTGCTATTTATTTTTTCCCACATGTAGTAATTCGCCGAAGGAGACGGAATTGACGATAAAAATCCTCGGCGAAGAAGGAAGTTAAAAAGTTAAATTTCTTTTGAAATAAATTGATTGAGAAGATTCTTTCGGACCCGTCGTTCTTAATATTCAAACTTATAAATTAATGACCATTTTGTTCGACCCTCAAATGAGCTGACTCTTCAAGGAAGTCGGAAGAAATTCTACAGAATTTCTCGCAACTTGGACGTTCACATTTACGAGATGATTTACTAAGATATCTCGTAAATGTGAGCGTCAAGATGTATTGAGGAATTTTTGTGAATGAAAGTACTGTTTCCGTTATTGCGATATTGCTCTCCCGCGAAGCCTTGATTCACCATCTGAAATACAAGAATCCATTCGGTCAGTTTTCCAACTTAATTTTATCGAAAGAACGAATTGATTTGCCTCGAATAATTCGATTAAGGTGCATAATTCTTAATGCAGAACTCGAAGGTAAAGCGGAAGATAAGTATCGATTCAATAAGCCAGTTTAAAATTATACGTATAAGTTTATACGCATTTCACAAGCGTAAAAGGTTTGCTTTTAAATATAATTAATGATTTAGCGAGTTACGTTGTCCTTCGGATTGCCTATTATTGTGTTACCGTTAAACGATTAATTTTTCTTCTCTTTGTTAACTCGATTAGAAGTACTAATGAAGTGTTCATTTAATGTGGATATTGAAGAGTCTGACGTTCCCATGATGATCTGTATGATCGTTAAATGGATTAATCACGAAGCATTTACAATTTTGACGATTCGATTTGAATTACGTTTATTAGCTTGTCCTCCTGTCAATATCTATCGAAGTAAAATTTATTTATGAAAATGCATTTTGAGTTGCATTAAACAAAAGGAGAAAGAAAAAAAAAGCAGAATTCTTTTATCGTTTATTATTATTAAATTATCTGCCCCTAGATCCGGTTCTTATTAGTCGAGGTCGTTCGCACCCTCTACTTGATACTTCTTTATCAATTCGCTTTATCTTTGATGTCATCTTTCGCTTCTTTATCGCTATCATCTTTGTTCCCTTCATTTATTTCCGCATGGATTGAAATAGCATTAGAAAGATTTATTGGTGATTCATTGCCATCATTTATATCCAATGCAATTAAAGTGTCTGTTTTCAAATCACGACTTATAATTGTACTATTTGTATTATTATCCAAAAGATGATGTATTCTAGAATTATTGTCGATACCAATATATCTGTATTCCTTAGCCTAGTTATTCATTTTTCTTCGGAATTCCTTAGATACATATATGTAAACTTTGGATCCAAAGATGTGCATGTATTTAAGATCTGGTTTCGTTCTATCCATCTTCAACAATATTCAAACACTTAACAGATCATAACTATTTAATAATACACAAACTACATTATAACAAATTTTTAATATTTTATTGGTTATTTCTTTTGTCAAATTATTGTTCTTAAGCGCGTGGGCATATTAGAAAATATTGCTTCTAAATAATTTTATAGTATACGCCCTCACTCTTGTATTAAACGAGCTTTTAAGTATACTTTCGCTTTTATCGATGTTATTTTAATGTTGCGATTCAATAGATCCTATAGGTTTTCAATGGGATTTAAGTCCGGCAACTGTAGAGGAAGATGTAACATTTTGGAGCAATTATATATTAAATATTTTTAAACGATCCGAGATTTGTGTTTCGTATCATTGTCCTGATAAAATTTAAAACTATTACTTATGCCCATTTTAACTGCACTTTGTGTTAAATTTTCTTTTAAAATGTCTAAATATTTACTTTTATTCAAAATACCGTCGATAAAAATAAGTTTTCTTATTCCAGTAGTTGAAATGTAGCACCTTACATTAACCTTCCGGCACCATATTTTAGAATCGCTCGAAGATTCTTTTTTTCGAATTGTGTATTAACTTTTCGCCACACTAATTTTCGACAGCGAGAGTGAACGTGCAGCTCTCTTGAGAGACGTATCAGCGAAACAAGCTAGAACAAATAATAGCGAAACAACAAAATGACTGACGGGTCAGCGAACATCAAACAGCTGTGACATTATTTCTTTTATACTTTTACTTTTGTTAAATATTTCTTCAATATTTAACCATTCGTTGAGAACAGCGTTTTTTTCTTCAGCATTGCGCCGGCCTATCAATAGAATAAAATTTAACGTGCAATCAATTTTCAATAACATTAATAATATTTTTCCCTACAATTTGGGGCTCAACCAGGATCTTGGATTAGCAGGTATGCAATCATGAAGATACGTTTATGCCTGAAACGTAAATTTGATTGTATTTTATGATAACGAGTTAACAGCGTGATGGAAGCGAAAGATTTATACAAGTTCACCGTGACGCAGTTTGAAAGAAAACCGTAAGATTCTAGTACTTCCGACTATGAAATCTAAAAACGAATTAATGGCTAGACTGATTGAACACGATGTCAGTGAAGTGAGTGACGATGCAACGCCTCCGCAAACGTAGTTTTCCGTGGATCCGTTAATCGGAGAAGAGAATGGAACCGAAAGCGAAATGGACTTGATGTTACAACACATCAAATTGTTAAATAAAGAAAAAGAATTATCAATGCGTGAAACAGAGCTTATGTGAAGGGAGTTCGAGATGATGCGAATACCACAACGGACAGAAGAGCAAACATCTATGCGACGGATGGCAGTAAACATACTAAGGCCAGAACCTCTTTGGATGAACATTATAATTTTTACAGGCCTATTAAATTACTTTAGGGATTAGAGAATTTTACGCGGTGTGTAAAAAAAAGGTCTTACGTTGTGGGAAAATTATGGGTCGCATGAGGGTGTTAACTGAATATTAATCGTTTCCTGACTAAGAGGAAAGGCGTAAGAATAGTTTCATTCTAGACCGGACTATGCAAACTACAGAATTATTGGCGGAAATAAAGACAATGAATTGATAAATAATCTAATCAACGGCGTAGAGGAATCCACGTTATGTGACTAGGCACATATTATTACGTCCCGCTCAGTACGGGGCTCAAAAATATATATGACAAATTTTCCAAGGAACTCATACTTGTCGCTAGATTAGTACCTTTTTGGCCCTTACCTGCTATGTGCAGTTCTTGGCTCGGGATTGGTACAAGCACACACAAAATGATTCGAGACACGGCACTTCAGAGATTTATTAATGGATGTCCTTACCTTGTTCGGTGATCTTCGTGAATTATGCTTCGATCTTCAAATACCTGGGTGTTCTCGGGTCAGGATGTGGTAAATGAGAAACTGGAACAGCCTTCCTGTCGAACGTGATCGGGATAAGGCAGTAAGGTATCTCCTTCTTCTTGTTGGCTTCTTTGTTACGACAAAATCCAATGACGTCGGTGAAGTACGTGTGGGTACCGTGTAACGTCGCGAGAAGTCGATGCAAGTGATACTTTCTACCGGCATGACGCATTCTCGGCATTCGTGGGAATTTTTATGAGAAAGACTGATAAGGACTCACTCGTGCGAACCATATGGATTAATAGTGAAGGATTTGATAGGGAGTTATCATTCACACGTGCGAGCCGTACGCACTTCTAACGAAAATATGACTTTGAGGTTTTAAGGTTGAATAGTTAGGAGTGGAAGGATATCACGTGAGAGCATTTGTTGATTGCGCGGTAAAGAGTTCGCTTAATTAATCGATTCCCGAATTGTAGAGATAAGAATCCTTACAAGTTTGAATTAAGACGATTAGAAGGATCTCGAATGAACTTCGATACGGGCAGTCGGGTTATTCAAGTAAATATACACACCGAGTAAGAACAAAACTGAATCTATTAAAGTATAACGAGTATAAAATTATAAAGTACAATGATTTGAAAAGTCGCGGACAAAATTAACTGCTTGATGCGTACTGCTCGATAGCTGCCGTGAAAAAAAAATGAATGTACGTCTTTTCGTTAGGTGTAAGAGTGACGTCTGACGTAACACTTTTCCCCTATTAGAAAATGTACGTACATATACGTGGATTTTAGCATTTATTTAAATACGCATATAATTCGATGAACGTGCACAGCTGATTGGACGTGCTATCCATTGATTTTTCCTTTTGTTCGTGACATTTTCAGTTGGCATCGTCGCTCGTTGTTCTTCGGGTTCTGGATGTTTAGTAGCCAGATGTAGTAGGAGATGAATCAATGACCCCCATAAGCCTCCTATGAGATGTAGGTTCCAGCCGCATATATTATGTAATGCGTATCCGTGGAGGAGTGTGTCGGCAATGTATTTTATTAATTGAAGGGCCATGAAAATGACTAAGATCCCGGCACCTACTGATCCGAAAGTTATGAATGCTCCCCATAAACGTTGTCCTGTGCTTGATGTAATCTTGTCTAGTGATTCGTCGTTTATTAAATTATAGAGAGATATTTTCTCTGAAGGTATTTGTTTGCTGCTAATTTCTCTGGCGAGATTGTCGTGGATGGCAGGTTTCTCTGCAGGTTCCATTATGTATGACCCTAGTTTATTTAAATCTTTGATGGAGTAACTCGTTCCGAGATGTTCGGGATCGATATATCTCCATTTTGGTTTCGTTAAGGGTTTAATCACCGGAAGAGGTATTGACTCCATTAATTTAGTTGTGACTCTATACTAGATGCCATGTAAATTATTCATATTTGGTAGTAATTCATTGCAATCCTTCGGCGATGCTTCCTTTAAGATGATACGCTCGAAAGTATGAATTATTGCGATAGGAAATGGGTAATCTCCTATAGCATTCTTCGGTCTGCCTGATTTTTACTCGTACTGGATTGCATTTAATTATATATATTGCTTCGGCAGCTATTACTGCCATGTATCCTTGTTGCTTCATAAGAGTGTATGCCATTTCATCTGGTGCTATTGTAGCTAGAGCGAGTAGATCTTTGAGTGCTTGTTGTTCGAGGATGAATTTCTGTCTAGTTATATCTATATATAGTGATGTACGCTGTGTGTTTAGATGTCTCTCTACGTATATAAACTTTGGGTTTATGTTTGCAAAAATATCCAGATTTTCTACGGTAGTCTTAGCTTTTCCTTTGAATGTTTCTCCAAGCGATGTTTCTGTGATAAGTAACTTCGGATGTTGAGTTCGGATTATGGAATATCCGCATAAGACGAATTCATTGGCTTTCGTCAGAGGGAAAATAATATCTTTAGTGGCTACTGTGTAAAGAATGAACAGGAACCCTGTGTCGATTTCGGAGGTGTTAGTTTCGTTGCAGGTCCTTCATATGGTACGTCGTATTCGTGGAAACCGCAGCTGTCAGTTGAATGAGTCGGTCAATAGCTTTCGCTTCCGTCCGAGTCGAGGCAAGTTTCCTCGTCCAATGCGCAGACGGTTCCCGTTCCAAGGTGTATTACATGATCTTTGCTTTGACTGTAGCGTAATAGTCGCGTAGCTTTATCCTGAGAGAGCTTTGAACTACACGTCATCCCAAGTTTCATAGGCGTCGCTATACTGAGATCCTTTGCATGTTCCATCAGTTGTAACTGTGCCGTTAATAGTTAAACTTATTGTATCTGCATTGTTATTGAATAATTCTTTTACGTAAGCATTTAGACCCAAAGAGAGACTTCCTGTTGAGTGTATTTGTTGGCATAGATGGTGATTTAAGGTGAATAAATACTCCCGACGTCCATTATAGACGATGGATGTGTGGGAGTGCATTGCACAATGAAATATTGTTCTGTCGATTTCTATTCTGCACTGCAGTACTTTACCGAATTGTAGTTGGCTGCTTGTAATAGCTGTACGTAGACGGAATTGTTAGTAGTTTGTAGATTTGATATCTCGCAATCGGCTATTTCCAGAAAAGAAAATGTGAAGATATTTAATGAAGTTGTTGCACAATCATATCCGACTAAGGCCACTGCCTTTCTTACTAAAGATAGTATTATAAATAGAATATTCATGGTCACGACTGAAGATTATATATTTGATTCGTTTCGTAGGACATTGAAGAACGATTAATACTGACAATCCAGTTTGCGTTGCTTATATGCTAGTTCTTATCGACTATCAAAGTTGTGGGGATCCGCCTTATCGATCGTCATCATGGAAAGGAGAGCGACTGTTGCGCCATGCTGCGCTTACTGAAATCGCGAGTCGGTGATGGAGATTTCCATAATGTCGACTTATCGAGCTTGGAAATTAAACTAGCTTATTGAGTTTTGATTTGTTGGCATGTACTACACGATTGCCTTTGTGGGTACATATTTTTATATTATTTTTCTCCTTGATTTCTATGGTGTCAAATGGTCCTATATATTTATCATCGAATTTCCCTTTTTGCGATCCTTTTAAAAGATACAGTTTATCACCTACTTTAAAGTTAACAACTTTTTGCCTTTTGTCATAGTACGTTTATGCTTTATATTTGGAAGAGATTAAATTATGTCTTGCTGCCTCTTGAGATTTGTTGAGCTGTTCGTTTAATACGCCGAAATAATTCGCGTATGTTTCATTCTGTAAGTCATTGTAGGTGGACTCGTTGGGTGTCCTAGCTAGTTGACCAAATATAATTGTTCATCGTTCCCTCGTATACGCTCGTATTGTAGTATAGGAGAACATTGCTATGTCGACCCAATTATCCCAATCGTTATTTTCGGTGATAAAGTGCTTGAGGAACTCGATGAGTATGTGGTGAGATAGTTCGATGAAGCCATTTGTTTGCGAGTGATCCGCGCTAGTGTGTTGGTAATTTATTGGAAACTTCTTCACTACTGCTTTCATTAGTTCTAATAAAATCACTGCCTTGGTCAGTCAAGATTCCTTTTGATGATTCAAAACGGCATATTACATTTTTGATGAATGCGTCTGCGATTTCCTCTGAAGAAGCTTGCTGGAGAGTATTCACGAGGAAATATTTGCTAAGCAGATCTTGAATAGTTAATATATAATTATTTTTGGTCCTCGTAGTGGGCATCGGACCGACGATGTCTAAAGAGATTTTGTCAAACGCCTTCCCGGGCGTGTCTGTAATAATCATGGGGTGTTTCGTTTTTAATCAAACAAGTTATTTCATTTGACTGTTTTAAAGTTCATATTTCACCTTGGCTTAAGATTCTTTGGATCGCGTAATTTGAAGCGTCATTTGTAACGATGAAAGATTTCGTAAAATCTGGGTATTGTAATAGAGGTTCCTGACATAATAAATTTATCAATATTTTAATTGCTTTCTCCTGATTATCTCGTACGTAAGCTACGTCCTTTTTTAATAAATTTGTTAGTGTTTTACTCATGGCAGAGAAATTTGGTATGAACTGTCTGCAGTAGCCTGCTAATCCAAAAAATTGTTTTATGTTCTTTGGTGTTCTGGGTACAGGAAAATCTCGTACCGCTTTTATTTTCCTGGATCCGGCTTCACTCCAGCGGAGCTAATATGCCCTAGGTAAGTTACCTCTTTTCTTGAGAAGTTGCATTTTTCCGGTTGTAATTTTAGTCCTGCTTGTCTTAAACGAGCGCATAGCTTGCTGTATTTTACAATATGTTCGGTGAGAAAGCTGGAATATATGACAATATCATCGCGATATACAAAAAGTTCGTTTCCTTCTAATCCTGTAAGAATCGAATTCATGAGGCATGGAAAATCGACGGGGCGTTCTTCAAGCCAAAGGGCATCCACGTGAATTCATACTGCTGTATGTTGTCGAGAAAACCATCTTTGGTGCGTTCTCTTTACTTATTGCAATTTGATGTAGGCCTGAAGCGAAATCGAAAGTACTAAAGCATTTGGCGCTCCCTTATTGATCCAATATTTCCATAATATTGGGCAGAGGGAATAGCTGTCCTTAACTATTTGCTTGTTTAGCATTCGATAGTATATAACGACCCTCCATCTCTTGTTACTGTTCGCGTCGGCTTCCTTCAGGACGATTCAGAGAGGGGAGTTATAGAGCAATTCTGAAAGCTGGATGACGTCATTCTTCAGTAATTCCTTGATTTGTTTATTTATTTCCTCTTTGTGGATTGGAGGAAAACGATACTATCGTACGGAGACCGGAATAGATTCTGTGGTCTTGATTTTCTGAGTTATTGTGTAGGTGTACGTGAGTTTATCTCCAGGTAGATGAAATAATTCTAATGAACCTTTTATCATGGTTTGTGCCGTTTCCTTTTCTTCTTTATTGAGGGAGTCTAGTTTGATATTTTGCAAAGCTTTCGTGTAGCGTTCTTCGAATTTATTGGGACTTGTACCGTGGTAGGAGTTAGGAGAGGAAAGACGAGAGGTTTCGACGACCTTTGTAATAGCTGAGATTCTCTTTGTCTCAATCGTTTGTGCGAGGCGTGTTTAAGTTTTTCGGCATCATTATCTCGCTTTAGGAGAGATGTGGAAAGCGTGTCGAGTTCGCTTGCCTCGAGTCTAGGAGTAGGGAAATAAGAGATTGGAGTGGCTGAGCGCTTAGTGTTATGCATTTCTCTCTTTGATTCACTTGATTGAATCGTTGAAATCCGTGATATCGTAGACGTACTCTTATTCTCTAAGGTTGATAGAGATTCACGTCTTTTATTCTTCAAGTTTGATCGTTGGTATTGTAAATTTAACGTTTGTCTTATTCGTGTTCGTAACTTTTATAAGAGCTTTGCCGTTGTCATTTGTAACTAAAGCTTCTCCTGCAAATATTCTTTTTCCTAAATCGATTGCGGGCACATAGCCCGTTTTATTTTTATTATTCTTGATATTAATCTTTAGGATGTTATTATTGCGAGCCAGAATAACTATCTCTCTCGGTTTAATGAAGGATATAGTCATTCTGTGCCATTCTACTTGTTCTTTTATGATATTAATCTTTGCTGTGTTTTTAAAGAAATCCGAGTCTATTATGTCGCCAGAAAGGATAGGAAAGGAGTTTGGACGAGGTCAAATTCCACGGAATAGCTATAAAAATCGATAATTTTATTTTGTTTGACTCGTTCCATAATAATTCGTCATCGGCCATATCTATTTTTAAGGTGTTTGGTTCAGATCCCGTATCTACTAAAAATTCTGTTTCCGTTTTCAAGTCCTTGGAAGCTATGGCGACAGAAGGATTACTCGGGCCATTTTTTAATTTGATTGTGCGGACGTGGAGGGTTCGTCCACTTTTACTATTCTTACTTGACGCATATGTGCGGTCGCCTTCGAGGTCGTGTCCTTCAACGGAGGGAGGTTCCCGTTTTCTGCTTATTGTTCGTACCATTTATTCTTTCGGCATTCCTCTACATGTCCGAAGTTTTTATAATATTGGCATTCTTGGAGCTAGTTCGTGTTTGGAGTGGTGGGGGAACAGTAAGGGAATGATCGGGAGGTGGAAGGGTGAGGAGAGTGAGGAAGTTCAGGAGGGGGTGAACTATTCCTGAAAGGTCTTTCTATGTTCTGTATCTTTTGTTCTTTCTTAAATTTGAAGCATTCCTCCCGAGCGTGTTCTATCATTTTATAATATATACATTCCTTAGGAGGAGAGGACGTGTGTACGACACGTGTAGATTTATTTCTATTGTTTTGAAAACGTGGTTCGTTATATCGTTCCTGAGCGCGTCTCTCCCTATTACTCTTACGGTTATCGTTTCTATATTTCGCATTTCGAGCAGGCGAGAGATCTCCCCTACATTCTTTCTCATATTCCATCTTTGCGTATAATGCCTGGTCGTATGTGTCCGAGAGGTTTCTATAAAGACGCGGTATTATCGAACGATGTTATTCAAGCGGAAAACCATCGCAGAAACTTTGTAAGGTGAGATCGTCGATTTCACATTTTTTGTCTTCGGTTAATCCCTGTCTACTGCGTATCTCATCTATCAAGGTTTGGTACAGGTCTTTAACTCGCCCTATATAGACTATCATTGATTCGTTATTATGGATGAGAATGTTTCGTAATTCTGACCTATAATGTTCATGCGTAGCATAGGTTACGAAGATCTGACGTAATCTATTACACAGAAAAATTTCTATTACACAAAAAATTTCTAAATTACAGTCCTCGATAGTTGTGTATGCTACGCCTTGTAACTTATTGATCATAAGTTTACCATTGGTGGCTGTGATTACAGAAGTCAAGGGCCTCATTTCTCGTGCTCTCCTACAAGCACGTATCCTACAAGCACGAGGTTACGATAACTCGTGCGATTCGTATGCACCTCTAGTTATCGGGTAATAATGTTATTGCCTTTACTCGTGCGATTCGTACGCACCTCTAGTAAAGAATAATTAAGGTGAAGGTTTTCACTGAATAATGGAAGCCTTTTAGCTTCGAACTTGTCGACTGTGTAGTAGGAAGATCTTGAGACTTGCGCGAGAATTTAGTGAATTTTAGTTAGATTTACGCGAGGTTGCCTGGGAAGCACAGCCGGGGTTATATGAACGAACACTGAGTTTAATCTTAACAAATCTAATTTATTAATAATTGCCAAGTAACATTGTACTATCGACTTTTAAAATATAAGACGACGAAGTTCGTATAAGAACTAGACGTAGCGTATAGTAACTACGTAGTATAACGACTAACAGTGCATTAATATAATCGAAGTATAGTCGTTGAACGATGGAACAATATAACCGAAGTGTTGTGGTCGAAGGATTGAACAATGTAACCGAAGAGACGAGCGATGCCGCTGCTTATATCCTCCGTCATGCGTAGTGAGACTGCCGCTGCCGTGGCCCCGTGGTGGGGATGGAATTTTAGAGATTTCTATTGGGAAAACACGTGCGTTTACACTTTCACAAATTCCTTGAATTCCTGCGTCCCTTTTACTTTTCCGGAATTTGGCATCGCTTTCATAAATTCCTTAAATTCCTTTCGTCTCTTGAATTTAGCGTTTGTATGTTCGTTACTTATTTGCTAGTGTGTATTCTATAATAATATTAGTTTGTGATAATAGAGACTCCCTTTACATCGGGCTCGAATGTGTCATATAATTGTGTTAGTTATTTATATATGTAAGGATTTCAAATTATACGCTTCTTTGATTAATAAAAGAGTTTGAAAAAATTTTATAATATAATGTGTAATGCATAATGTGTCCCCATTTACTCCTATACTTAATGATATAAGAAAAGTTTTATTTGCTGGTATTAATACTTTAAGGATGAGAAGGGTGCGGGATGTAACACTTTCCTTATTTGAAAATGTGCGTAGATATACGTGCATTTTAACATCTTTTTTAATCAAATACGTATTTAACTTATAAAATGTACTTGGTTTCGCATCAGCAGCGTACTCCTCTCCTCTTCGTCGAGGGCGGTAGCCTCAATTGCCGTACTTGTTGGTGTTTCTTCCTTCTTTTCTCTTTTTCCTAGGTGGAGAAGTTGTGTCACCGAGCTCCATAGCGCTCCCAAGAGATGTAAGCTCCATCGGTAGATGTCATGTAGAGCGTAACCGTGGATGAGTGTATCGACGATAAATTTTACTAAGCGTATGGCCATGAAGATAAATAAACTCCGGCGCTTGTCGATCCGAATGTTATAAACGCGTCCCTGAGTCGTTGTGCCGTACTTGATGCGATCTTATTCAGTGACTCCTCGTCCATTAGATTCTACAATGAAATTTTACTGGAGGGTATGTGCCTTCCGCTGATTCCTCTGGCAAGCGTATCGATGATAGCAGGCTTTTCGGCTGGTTCCATTATATGAGACCTCAGTTTGTTTAGGTCTTCGTTAGAATAGATTCCGCTTGTTCCCAGTGTTCCGGATCGATATACCTCCATTGCGGCTTTGTTAGTGGTTAAATTACCGGTGGAGGTATTGATTCCACTAATTTTGATGTTTCTCTGTACCATGTTCCATGTAGGTTGTATATGTTAGGTAATAGCTCGTTGCAGTCTTTCGGAGAGGCTTCCTACAAAATGACGCATGTCTTCGGTGAGAGAAAATAAGAATCGTTTGGGTAAGTAATCGGTAATTCTTTGTAGCAATCTTCCGTTTGTCTTACTCTAACTTTTACTGGAACACATTTTATGACGTATATAACTTCTGATGCGATGACAGCCATAAATTTCGGGTGTTTCATTAGGGCATAAGCCATTTCGTCGGGTGCTAACGTTGTTAGAGAGAGAGCGTTTTTCAGAACTTGTTGCTCCAGTACATATTTTTGTCGAGTGATATCGATGTACAGTGAATTTAGCTGTGTTTTGAGATGCCTTTCTACGTAGATGAACTTCGAGTTTACGTAAGCGAAAATGTCTATGTTCTCTACGGAGGTCTTCGTTTTTCCTTTGAAAGTTCTTCCAGGCGATGTTTCGATTATGAATAATTTGGGATGTTCTATCTTTATTATAGAATATCCACATAGAATGAACTCGTTCGTTCTAGTTAATGCGAATGTGACATCTTTTGTTCTTACCGTGTATAATATAGGTCCTTGCAACGATTCGGCGGGTGTCAGTTTCGTTGCCGGATCTTCATAAAGAACATTGTATTCATTAAAGCTACAGCTGACGGTAGGTATGTTTGACCAGTACGTCTCACTTCCGTCTGAGTCGAGCCACTCTTCCTCGTCCAATGTGCAAACGGTTCCTATTTTTAGATGTATCTGATTGGTTTTCGTTTTTATGGTGGCATAGCAGTCTCGTAACGTTATCTTAACAGATGCTTGTACTACTACGTCGTCCCATGTTTCGTAAAAGTCACTATACTGGAAGCCCTTACAAGTGCCATCTGTCTTAGCGGAACCACTTAAAGTAATGCTCCTTGTATCACTGCTGTTTTTCTTTACGCCAGAAATAAAGACATTTGGTCTGAGAGAGAGTGTGCCTGTAAAGTGTAGCTATTGGCACAACTGATGAGTTAGCATGAATAAGTATTCTCGACGTTCATTGTGAACAATGGATGTATGTGAATGCATGCCACAGTGGAAAATTGTGCGATCTATTTCCACACGACATTGTAAAACTCTCACGGTGTTGTAGTCAGTAGTCTGTAGTAGTTGCATATATATGGTATTGTTGATCGGGATTGTAAGTTCGGGATTTCGCAGTCAGCGATATCCAAGAGAGAGTAAAATGTAATGTTTAAGGATTGCGTGGCGCAATCATATCCTATTAATGATTTTTTTTTTATTTCGTTATGAGAATTTACCGATTACTTACCGAAACGATTCTTATTTTCTCATAGGCCCCTTGGGCCGAGTACTTAGGGGAATGTCGGATTCAACCCGCCTGAGCATACTATCAGGTTCTGATCGCCCACTGACTAAAAAATCTCCCGATATATACTACTAACTCGCTGTGGGGAGAGGGGGTGGGCGGTATTGCTCATAAACGTATTACAACTTCGCCCAGTACCTCTCCACGGTGAGCCAGGCCGGTATTCGCCTTGCTTTCATTCACTCATCTACATTCATACCACAACTATTTACAATTACGGCGCACTCGAGGGCCCACGAGCCCCCGGAGACGCAATTACTCCCTACCTATATACATACATATTGGCCCGATTTCCACCCCATGGTGCGCTGACCAGGCCCATCCACGCCCTTATACACACACTGTATGTATGTACACATTCAATCCTGGGAAGCGACGCGTGAACCAGGCGCTTCCTGAGTCTTTCGGAGCCTTGCCCGAGGTGGCCGCACTGGATCTATTTTCCTATGCGGCCTATCGTTCGCACTCCTGCCCACATACACAACCGCACGCTCACTCATACATCCTACTTCTTGCGTCCATTCCATACGCCTCTCAGTGTTCTTCTTTGCACGCATGACCCACCCTACGAAGGTATGGAAGGCCGACCCCGGGACAGTCAGGGAGACCCTGACTATCATGGGATGGTTAGCTCCCCTCCCCCCATCGCACCGATCAGCTCATTCCTGGCATCTGTCCACGCCGGGCAGTCGACCAGGGTGCGCTCCGCTGTATCCTCACTCCCCCGTAGTGAAAACAACGTGGGGAGGGAATCTTTCTTATCTTATTTAGGTATTTGAGAAACAGCCATGGCCGGTCATCAGCTGTGTGGTGTTCAATGTCATTCCGATAGAGAACGGCCTCGCAATCCACTCAACTAACCCTCGAACGCACTCCCGTTGCTGCTGGTGTTCCTATGAGCTCAAGTTCCTCAGCCTTCCACACTTCTATTGCCCTCTTTCTGGCAAAAGCACTCAATACAGCCTTAGTACACAGGGAAACCCCTCGGTCCGTGAAGGTTCGGAAGAAGCCTCCTAAGGGACCGAAGGATTCCCTCCGTTTTAGAGATTAGGGCCTCGAAATGGGTCCTGAACGACATTTCTGAGTTTATTATTATCCCCAGGTATTTAACGGTGGTTCTAATTTCTACGCAAACTTCTCTAAGGCAGATCTTAGGGGGCGGAGCATTCCTGCGTCTGCAGAAGTCAGAGGCAGGGAAGGCCATGTCTTTCTTCTTTTGCGGCACTACTTTAAGACCCAATCCCTCGATCTCCTTCATCAAAACGTCCAAGTCCCGCTTGGTGTTCATGATAGTCTGAGACAGGCCACATCCCGATGACAGGAGGGCCATGTCATCCGCATAGCAGATAACACAGGAGCCACCTGGCATCGGGGTTCGGAGGACACTATCATAGGCAATGTTCCACAACGTAGAGCCCGAAACAGATCTCTGTGGGACCCCACAATACACCTGTCTTTCCACGGCGCATCCATGTCTGTCTGTAAATGTTATGGCACGATTGTCTAAATAACTCCTGATGATGCTCACCAGGTAGCGTGGAAAGTTTTTTCGCTCCATCGCCCTAACGATTACGGCCCACGGAAAGGAGATAAAAGCGTTAGAGATATCCAGACTCACCAGGATAACCACTTTCCTATCCTGCGTCGATGCCTCCACGAAGTCAATCACAAAGGAATCGAGGACGGCATCCACAGTGGATCTGCCCGTCCTAAATCCATACTGCGATGGCGCCAGGGTCCGAGTCTCCTCTAAGAAGCCGTTGATCCGGCCAACAACTATGCGCTCTAATAGTTTCTCCAGTTCGCCAATCACGCATGTCGGTCTATATGATCCCGGTGAGTTCGGGGGCGCGTTCCTTTTCTTCTTGATCAGGACGAGCCTATCTACGAGCTATCTTCCATGCTGTCGGGAACCTTCCTGTCCTCAAGCATGCGGACAAGCACTGCGCCAATCCTTTCCCATGTGTCGACGCAGCATGCACAACCTGGTATCCCATGCAGTCCAGGAGCCTTCCTTCCTTTTCTCCTTTCCTGGCGGCAGCCAAGACCTCCTCTGCAGAGATAATCACCTCTGAGAGTGCAGGTTCCTGCGACTCATCAGTTCCCGGTCTTCCTGGGAATAGTTCAGAGAGGATATTCTCTAGTACCTCATCCTCCAGGGTTTCAGTTATTGGTGGGGCATAAGGCCTGAGTTTCCCCAAAACCATCCTACTAATGCTAGCATTATTCTTACTAAAGTAAGTATAAGAATAGAAGTTTTTATTGAGTATATTGTGTATCGACTTTTGAGTTATTCTATAACGTAGAGCGTCGAAAAGGCTACTGATGCCTTTGGAACATTTACGGTTTCTTATATTCTAGCTTTTAGTCTACCTTTACCAACCGTCATCATGGAAGGGAGAGCGATCGTCGCGCCATGTTGCGCTGAAAAGACCCGTTTGTCGGTATTATAGTTTTCCATGATATCAACTACTATTTTGACTTATCGATTTTAAGTCTATTGACGTGTACCATGCGGTCGCCAATGTCAGTACGTATTTTTATGTTATGTTTGCTTAATATCTCTAATATTTCGAACGGTCCTACGTATTTGTCGTCAAATTTACCTTTTTGCGACCCTTTTAGGAGGTACACTTTATTTCTTACCCTAAAATCTACGACTCTTTGTTTTTTATCATAGTACTTTTTCGACTTATTCTTAGCGTTGATTGGATTTTGCTTTGCGGCTTCTTGAGATTTATTTATTTGTTCATTTAAAGTTCCTAAGTAATGTGCGTATGTTTCGTTTTGTAGGTCGTTATATGTAGATTCGTTAGGTGTTCGTGCTAGTTGACCGAATACTAATTCATGCGGTGTATATAATGTTCCTTCGTGTATGCTCGTGTTGTACGAAAACATACCTATTTCAATCCATTCGTCCCATTCACTATGAAATTATGTGTGCTAGGTTAGTTACTTCTTTTCTAAGAAAATTACATTTTTCGGGTTGTAGCTTTAATCCCGCGGTTTTTAATCAATCGCATAATTTCCGATACTTAATAACGTGTTATGAGAGAGAACTAGAATAAATAACAATATCGTTTAAATACACAAAAAGCTCATTTCCCTGCAATCCCGCGAGAATCGAATTCATTAATCTCTGGAACGTAGAAGGAGCGTTCTTTAACTCGAAGGGCATTCATGTAAACTCGTAATAACCGTAAGGGGTCGAGAAAGCCGTTTTAGGAGCGCCTTCCTTGCTCATCGCGATCTGATGGAATCCAGATGCTAAATCGAACATGCTGAAATATTTAGCGCTTCCTAACTGGTCTAGTATTTCTGTAATATTAGGTAGAGGATAACTATTTTTAACCGTTTTTTCGTTCAACATTCTATAATCGATGACTAATCTCCATCTTTTCTTTCCATCGGCGCCTGCTTTCTTTGGAAGGATTCATAGAGAAGAATTCTAGGGTGACGTCGAGGGCTGGATGACCTCATTCCCTAGAGCTCGTTTATCTGCTTCTTTATTTCTTCCTTATAAACGGGAGGGAAGTGATACTGCCTAACGGAGACTAGCGTCGAATCTACCGTTTCTATTTTATGCGTTACTGTATTAGTAAATGTGAGTTTGTCTCTCGGTAAGTGGAATAATTCTAGCGATTCCCTTATCATTTATTTTGCCGTTCTAATTTCTTCTGCGTTCAATGATTTTAAATCTATGTTCTGTAGCGCTATAGCATAGCGTTTGCTAGTTGTGTCTATGACTGTCTTACAAGAGCGAGTTTGGAAGGAGAGGAAGAGGGAAGGACTCGTGGCGGCCTTTGTCGATTGCGTAACTTTCGAAATCTCGGTCTCGTGCGTAAGGCGTTCTATTTTCCGAGCGTCGTTATCTCGCCCTAGCGGAGATAGGTTCGCATTCCGGACTTACTAGTCACGTTCAACGAATTGTTTTTGATAGGGAGATAAGAATCTCTTATATTCTCTTTATCCGTGCTTCTAAGTCCTGGACTCGGTACAATGCATGTGTCGACCGTATCGAAATCTTGAAGTTCGATTTTCGGAATGACCACGTTTAGGTCTTCCTCTTTCGTATTAAAGACTTTTATGAAGGCCTCTCCATTGTTACTCTTTACTATAGCCTCGCCTGCGTAAATTCCTTCTCCTAATTTTAATGGAGGCACATAGTCTATTTTATTTTCTTTATCTAACGTGTTTATTTTTATTATATTGCTGGTTCGCGCCGGAATGGTTATCTCCTTCGGTTTGACGAAGGGCATAGTCATTCCGTGCCATTCTACGTGTTCCTTTATAAAATTTATCTTCGTAGCCTTGCTCCAAAATTTATCTTTCTATCCTTGAAAAAGTCCGACCCGATAATGCCGCCATGTGAGTAGGGGAAGGAATCGGGAACAATATGGAACTCTACGGAGTATCCATAAACGTTGATGATGCACGTTCCGTACGTACCTACTGTTTCTTTCGTGATTCCGCTTAATTTTATTTTATTCGTTTCGTTGCACATCAAAAAATCATCAGCTTTACCGATTTTTAGTATATTTGCCTCTGACCCTGTGTCGACTAAAAATTCAATTTCTCTTTTAAGGTCTTTAGAAGAGATGGCGATAGGAGGTGAGCTCAGATCACTGCTTAAGCGGACTGTGCGGGCGTAGTTGGTTCGTCCGTTCTTACCGTCATAATTTGACGCGTTTACGCGTTTATCCCCGAAGTCGCGTCTCTCGTCGGAGGGTGACTCGCGTTTCCCGACTGGCGTTCCTGCCACTTCTTTTTACGACATTCCTCGATCATGTGTCCGAAACTTTTACAATACCTACACTCTTTCGTAGGAAAGCGGAAAGATCTTACAGCCGGAGATGTGTGAGGTAGACGAGAAGGACGAGGAGGATGGTACCATCTATGTGTAGGAGTATGCTTTTGCGACTCTTGCCTGTTTTTATAGCATCGGTCCCGCGTATGTCCTACTTTCTTACAATACGAACAGACTTCGCACGCGTCAGTCCGTGTTACTCGTGTGTTAGTTCCTTTTCATTTTCGTGACTCATGGTAGTAATGATCACCTGGTCGTTCGCTGTTGTCTTTCGATTGCCAAGATTTCGCGGTTTTTCTCCTATTCCATTCGTACTGCATTTTGGCATGCAACTCGATTGCTCTATCGCATGCATCTGATAGATTTTTACTTCGACTATCTAACATGTAGGGGAAATACTCCATGGGGAGTCCGGCGCAAAAGCTATCGGAAGCTGGTTGATCAATTTTGTTTTTCTTTGCTTAGGACGCTTCTTCCCAATACCCTTCTTCGTCCATAAGCGCTTTATGTAAATCTTTTACTCTACCGATATATTCAATCATAGGTTCGTTCTCGCGCATTAAAATATTTCTAAGTTCGGCTCTATAAAACTCTTACGAATGTATCGATCCTAGTGATTGTCTGAGACGATTGCATAACGCGTTCATGTTATGAAGTTCCTGTTTTTCTATGGCGCGATACGCGGAATCGTGTATTTTTCGTATTGCAGCTTTAGTGAAAAGTTCTTCTGGATAATCCGGTATCATTTGACGAGCTCTCTTACATGCCTTGATGAACGAAGTGAGAGGCATATTCTTCCCTTAAAAACGCGATATCATTCCTAACGCTTCATTTATCGAATGCTGATCTGATTTGGGGCGAGTCTCGTTCTTCATGGCAAAGATTTCCTGCATTATGAATACGAGTGGATCTGTTTCTATATTTGTACGTTCGGTTTCGCGCCTCATTCTTTGCGTGCGCATAATGCTTGCTCGCGTGCAGCAAACTGAGATTCGAAATTGCATAATTTTCTTTGAGCGTACTCTAATTCGTGCTAGTTGAGTCGCCTAGGTCTTGCACTACGCGTTTCCATTTTTTTGGAGAGATTTCCTTATCAGATGACATCGCGTATAATTCGCATATCCCACCGCTGTCACCAGTTTTGTGTCACCTCCCACTCGGTACAGGTTTTAAAAAATTTTGTTAAGTTTAAGATTTTTCTTGAGGAGCTTCGTGAGATGTGTCCTTTTTCCCCATTATCCACTATGCACAGTTCGTGGCACGGGATGGACACTTATACGTACGATTGTCTGGCGCGGTTATCTGACTGAAAACTTAGGACTGCTCTTTTCCCTGGGATCGGATGGTGTTAAGTCCCTCGGGATGTTGATTTCTTCTTCAGTTGTAATGGGTTCGAGACGATATGGAACTGTTTCGCGTTTGTTAGTAGACTCGGATGAAGCGATTTCCATGTCCGCGTGATGAAGCGGATCGTAATACGCCGCGAGTATCCGCCGTAGTTGATACTTCCTACCACAACGTCGTGTTCTCGGCATAAAGAAAGATGAAGTTTGAGAATGGAGAATAATAACTCTAGTTATTATTTAATGGATGGTTACGATAACTCGTACAATTCGTATGCACCTTTAGTTATCGGGGATTGGATGAGGTTACGGCAACTCGTGCGATTCATACGCATCTCTAGTTATAGGGTAAGGATGTTATTGCCTTTACTCGTCAGATTCGTACGCACCTTTAGTAAAGAATAACTAAGGTGAAGGTTTTCACGTGATTAATGGAAGCCTTTTAGCTCCGAACTTGTCGACTGTGTAGTATGATCTTGAGACTCGCGAGAGAATTTAATGAATTTAAGTTAGAATTACGCGAGGTCGCCTGGAAAGCACAGCCGGGGTTATATGAACGAACAATGAGTTTAAACTTAACAAAACTAATTTATTAATAATTTACCAAGTAACAGTGTACAATCAACTTTTAAAATATAAGAAGACGACCTTGTCGAACGCAGCCCCTGGTATGTCCGTGAGCATCATTGGTTGCTTATTATTTATTCTGACTAATTTTATTAGTTGGCAATTTAGGCAATTTTCTGCTATGATGGTATGTTGTCAATTTCAGCTGTTTGCGAAATACAGGCTCTACGGAGATCTAGCTCCCGTTTTACCGACAATAGTGATTCAAGTGAGGAATCTAGTATTTCGCTGTCTACTGTAATTTTATCTGTTTCTTTTAATTGGTAAAGATATTAATTTTTTGTTTTCTAAATTTATTACCCGTGTACGTCTCAGCATTAAATCTTTATATTCTAGAATTTTTTAAAGTTCAGGCAATTGTTTTGCTTTTTCATCACACGGTTTTTTGCACATGGTGATGAAGATTGCTATATTATCCTTTTTTGTCGAAATTCGATTTCGTGATTCTACTTGATTCCGCGAATCTCTATATGTTTTCTCCAAATGAGGCGATATAATGTACGGAAACGAGGCAGAATCAAACATAACCTCCAAAATGGTTAATTTATAAATCGGGAACTGCTAACACGAACGCTAACGCTCTATCCAGGAATCCTCTCGAAGTAAAACAGATCTTCCCAATTCAGCTATCGGATGAAATATCATATAGTGAATCATTGTCTCCGCATCGGCTTCCTCTTGATCAGGGCGGAGAGAGATACTCGAAGCACTACCTGACATCCATATGCAACACCTGTCCTGGTTCAAATTATCGTCAATACACGTGTCTAACGGCGTCGATTTCTTCTGATGATTCTTTTCTCATATCTGATATTTATTTAATTCTGCTACATTTGGCAGAATACAATGATACACTATATGATATTTCATCCGATAGCTGAATTGGGAAGATCTGTTTTACTTCGAGAGGATTCTTGGATAGAGCGTTAGCGTTTGTGTTAGCAGTTCCCGATTTATAAATTATTTTGAAATTTTATTCTGCCAATTTGAGGGCCTACTTAATTAATCGAGAAGTTGGATCCTTGACTGATTTCAACCATATTGACGACTCATGATCCGTGACTAAATTAAATTCTCGTTCGTACAAATATGTACCGCATATACTATTGCTAATAATTCCCTTTCGATCGTTGAATTAGTCGTTTCTGCTTGGTTTAATGATCTTAAACAGTACAAAACCGGAAGATCTTTTCCAATATAGACCTTTGTAATCGATCACCATTCGTCATTTTGGATTTTTCTTTGAGTGTGCTTTTTGAACTGCCCAAATTGTTAATTATATGACGAAACTAAAGGCTGGATTATTTCAGATGCCAGAAGTTCTCTTGTTTATTTACTAACTCTTTGCGGACGGAGCGGTCTGACGGGCGAGCGTCGCCGTGTACAACAGGTATTGGAGTGCGCAGTAAAGAAAATGTTCACGTCGCACGTTTGTGTTATAAAAACTAAAGCTTTATTTAAATAACTTTTTCATAAAATCCAACAAAATAAACAAAGTAAACAAACAAATTTAGTTCTGGTTATGTATAAGACGTTTTATATTCCAGCATTGTATGATATAGTTCGAAGCAATCACCTATGTACAAGGCCAGCTTAGCCGAACAAGTAGCACAATAGTATCTGGATTCTCTCCTTCCATGTTTTACTTTTCGATTGGAACATATGATGCAGTCTTCACTTCTTCCTATCCCGTCCCGCCGAATTATATGTAGAAGGCCGTTCATCCTTTCTGCTGTTTCAGATGTCGAAGGAGGTTTGGGATTAGCCTCTCGAAAATCTCCAATCAATTGATCTACCAAGAGACGCACGAATTCTATATGTTTTAACTTTTTTATATTGTATTTCTGGTAATGTTCCTGATATAATAGATAAGAATTTATGACTGAAACTTCCAATCCCCAAAAAAATAATTTTCGCCACCATTTTTGATACTTTCGCATGAAACAGTATGTGCCTTTCTATTGATCTCCTTTATCAACCACGCCCATATATTTATTATAGTTTACAATCACATTTGGCTTTACAATATCAGTTCTTCCTTCTTTGCGTGATCTTTTAGTGACGGGTTTTAAAGACGAAGTAGCACAGGTGCTAAGTATGGTTACAATACGCTTGTCTTTCCAAGCCGATAATAGTAAATCTTTCCTTCTGTAGGCAATGATTTAATTTTTGGCAATCTTTGGATTTTTTATTTGAAGTGGAATAAATTTCCTATTTATCTGAATAGTTCCAGATAGATAACATTTGATTTGCAGTAAGCATTTGCCAAGGGAATGCTTGTGAAGTACCGGTCGTTGAAGATGTGGTATCCTACAGCGCCAGGATTAGATTGCAATAAATTGTGATATAGTTGCAGAACTATTCTTGTGCTTATTGGCTGATATGGTCTGAGTAATTTCTCTGTAGTAAAACTGCCATAATACGATAAAAATGTCTGCATATAATCAATATCACAGAACATAAACACGGATACCCCACTTGGTTGGTTTCTGTGGTTTGTACGTAATAATATTTGTTCGCCCTTTGAATTTGACGATTGATTCATTTATGGATAACTCCGCCGCGGGTACAAAATTTTTACATTTACCGTCAATGTAATCTAAAAAATTGCTAATTTTTCGCGTCCTTGTTGTCATGTTTCGCGTACCTTCAATATTTTCTTTCGTATGGAGCAACCAAAATATTTGTAGAATGCGATCTCTTCTGAATATTACAGCAAAGTATGGGATTCTACTTTTCTACTCTTCCTTCAGGCTCGGAAGTGGTATTGTCTCCATAAGCAATATTATGCCGAGAAATGTTCACATTTCCTTTGGTGTTACAATAGTCCATATATGCCATATGGACCGCTTTTTTAGATGTTTTCCTTGTATCATACGATTTGCGTTTCGGTTAGCCTCTTCAACTGTTTTCCTGATTGGTAAAGAACGAATTGAAGAAATCTAATGGTTCTGTATAAGTTGAATTTAGTTGTAAACCAGGCGTTCGTGATCCAGATTTAAATTGTATTTTTTTATGGAATGATATCGTGATTTGTAAGATTCGTCCACTCATTATCAGTACTGTTATCATTTTCCTGAATATTCGTTTCTTCATTACTGCTACTATCACTGTCCACATTGAAACGTCTGAGTACGTTCCTTGTTGCAAGGATTCCATTGGATGAAACAATGTCGTAATCTTCTGTGTTGTTAGATTCAAACTGGAACTCATCAGTACTATTGAACGTATCATCTCTGGGTCTTTTAGCTATCGCGGATAAGATGTTATAAGATATAAAATATGTGGGAAACTTTGCTGGTTTCTCTGGTAATGACACTGAAAGACTAACTCGACAAACTGAAATTCGTTCTGACCCTACCCTATGGTCTCGCATTATACGGAAGATAAGATTTCATCACTACAAAGTTTCTAATTTCATTGAGAGGCATCTTGACTTCTTAAGCTAGTATACCAATGCGTATCTTCTCATTTAGGACGGTAGAAGTACACCAGCCACAGCACGAAAATTAGGAGGCTATATGCCGACACGTATCCACAACGGTAAAAAGGCTTGGGCGGCTATTTGCCGACATTCGTCAATAAAGGGTTAAAGCGAAAGAAAATTTTTCTGAAAAAATTTCTAGGAATTTTACATTTCATAACGCATTCCCCACCTCCCCCCTTATCGAACATAAGAAACATTCAGCTCATGATCTTCAGCTGAATGCCTACATCCTCGGAATATCTTATCTCGCCTTTCTACGAGATACTCATTCAGCAGATATTAACTCACCCACGTAGTTCATCTTAGTTGCCCTGTGAGGGTGCAAGCGTTAGCTCTCTTTTCTTTCTCGAAAGTACCAGGGTGAGCACTTCTTTTGTCGTACAGGCTTGTAAATCGGAGATAAGTACTCTTCCTGAGTACATAAAAGCCCGTTTGTATCTGTTTCCACGTGGTGTCTTTTAGCACGGAATTTGACTACCCATGCTAGAAAATAAGGGTGGCAGGCCCGTATTCACACATTCTGCTTTTGCACGATATTTAAATCAGTTATTTAAAAGCTTTAATCTTTCACTCATTTATACTAAATTTTTCTAACACTATTTAACTTCTGTTATTATTCGACTTCATTGGATATCCTGATCCAACTACTGAATTTCCTGTAGAATTTCTCGAATTTTCATTTTGACCTATATTCATTCTTTCACCTAACAAACAGTTCGATTTCAGCAAATGATTTTCAAAATTACTTACATTCCTTTGCACTAACTTTATTTCATTCGTTCCAACTAAGAAATCCCCCTAGTCTGATTACTAATATTAGGTCTACCGAAAAGTTCTATTTGTTTTTAGAAGAAAATAAAATAATAGATTTTTTATACCTTGAATAAACTTTATTGAATAATATAATTAACATCATTACTTCTTGCCAGCGTGATGGCAATTTGTATATCCCATTTTTAAAAAATGCCTTATTCCTAGAGATAAAAAATTGATCGTGTTTGTCTGATATCTTCTTCTTTTTACATTTTTTTCCCTGCAAAAATTTTGGAAGGGCAGAACAAGTGATAATCGGAGAATGCTAGGTTCGGGTAGTTCTGCGAGTTTCTGACGAATCCCCAAAGTAGTAAGTGGCCTGGCATTATCATGAAGCAATATGATGTCCTTCCTATCGAACATCGCCGGTCTCTTTTTTTGGAGTGCTGGTTTTAAATTATCCAATTCCTGACAATACCTCAAATTTAGCTTTTCATTCAGTTTCAACAGTTCAAAATATATTGATCCTCAAATGTCCTTTCATATACACAACATTCTCTTACTCAGGCTCAACTTCGGTTTAAAAGTGAAGAAAGCAGATTTCCAGGGTTTACTATATGCCCTTTTCCTTACGATGTTTTCGTAAGTAATCCACTTTTCATTCTCAGTTATCATTGGGTCCAAGAAGGGTACGATTTTGTTTCGTGCAAGCAGAAATGTGCATATAATGACTCGATCATTTAAATTCTTCTCGATTAACTTATGTGGCACCCATCTCGAATATTTCCCCACCAATCCTAGTTTCTCAATATGGTCCGAAATGATTCGTTGAGCTAAATTATGTCTATCCGCAATCTCCAATGTTGTCAAAAAAGGATTTTGCTTTAACATGATCTTGACAGTATCGTCAATGTCATCGATCAAAGATGGTCATCCAGAGCGTGGTTTATCAGAAAGGTCGAAATCACTTGTTTCAAATTTTTTGAACTATATTCTGGAGGTTCTATCAGAAACTGTATCTTTACCGAACACTTTCAATAAATTTCCTCACGCTTCTATAACATTTCTTTCTTGTTGGAATTCATTCAAAATACAGTGGCGTAAATGAACTTTATCAGAAGCTATGAGTACAATATCACGTCTCACTTAATACTAACATGAATCATCTTTGTTTTAGTTCATTCGCTAGGTCAGTGTGTATAAATTCAGTTACAAATATGCGTCAAATGAATATGCGCATACTTATTCAAACTTGTAATCAGAACGGACAGAACTTTCTGGTACACCTAATACTTATCTGATATGGTTCCTTTTCTAAAAAACAGAAACGAATTTTTGTTCGCGCAACAAATTCATCATTCCACCTCCTCTCCACTTCGAGTTTCTTCAGTTGTTGCTTAAATTCCCCTGAAGCTCTTGGACAAGGAGAGTGAGCGTCTGTATCTTCTTCTCTCTTCCTTCTTTTTCTCGCCGAATTTCCTGTCTGTTTCGTGAAGATACGTTTCGTTATGTCCCAGACGAACTTCCAAAATTGTTACATGCAACCATGCTTTTCAACGAAAAAGAACTTTAATAAACAACAAAGAACAAGTTATTCACAATGAACAGTTTAGCAGATTAATTCTCTCAATAAAAATATCCGAATATGTTGGAATGTTCGCATATCATATTCTCTCTGGCCGAATTCCTTTAGAAGATAAATGAAAACCCGTTATTATTAGTCACATTTTCTGGACGCTTAGAAATGATCTTCTAGTTTCAAGTTCACTTAGAACATTTCTAGTTCGACTCATAACAATATCTCAACTACAGATTAATGGCAGCACAAGTCCTATTTACAAACATTTAATTATTTTAAATTGAGCTCAGTCTATGGTGCCCTATACCCTACAAGTAAAACTAGGTTTAAACTGTAGGTTAATTTTTTTCTAAAGAAATAACAAAATCTACATTGATAGCGAACGAATAATTTATATTTCTAATATCTTCATCTTGCGTATTAAAATAATAGTAAAAATATAGCAAAAAATAGCAAAAAATAGCAAAAAAATAGTAAAAATAAAAATACAAAATCGGTATGACATGAAATTTCAATCGTAATATTCTTGTTATGAAATATCGATATTTTTTGGGGCATATTTTAATAGGGGTACAAAAATTTGTAATACCTGTGGTCTCTTAAAAGTCCGCCACAAAATATTTTTAATTTCCAATCATATATCTTGAAGATAAGCAAGCAAAATTTTGATTTTTCTCTTGATATGTTGAATCTACTGTCAACGAGATAATGTCTATGTGTATTTCAGGCTCTACTCTGTCTTCATATTCCGTTTTGTTTAAATCATTGCGTTCGATTTTACTTTCATTTTAATTTTTTCATTTTTTTTCGCTTTATAAGTGAACAATTAAATATACTACTTTATCACGTTTGCGGATTGCGCGTTCCTGTTTGTGGAATTTTATAGTCTCCTCCTAAATCAGTCGTTCTTTCGATTTTAGTTTCTCATGTATTTGATATTTCTGAAATATATTGTATTTCTTCTAGTCTAGCCTCCATAGACCACGTAACACTACTTTGTGTATCCATTTTTTGATCGAATTTGTTTTGATTCGTTTTATTTGACGACATTTCACGTATTCCATCTCTGTCTCAATTCTGTGTTACGTCCCATTCGGTACGAATCTGTAGAAAATATATCTTTAGGAGTATATCTCATATTGTCGGGGTTTGTATCTATTTCGGCTTTTATCTGCTATTTGCAGTTATGGCTTGAAATAAATACGAACAAGATATTGCACGTGAATAGTTCAAATATTGTTTGGTTGCATTAATTCCGGGTTCAATCAACACGATTTCACGTGAATAACAGGAATATAACGGTCTTCTAGGGATATCCTATGAATTTGAAATTGCAGCATTTCGTAGATGGGATTGATTCTGAAATAAATTAATATCGATTGCTCGTATTATGTAAAAAGTAGTCCTAGATTTCTAGAAAAATTCTCAATAGAAAATAATAGAAGTTTTGGTTTAATGTGATTCCAAATCTTCAAGATTAATTAGATTTGAATTACAAGGACTTCCATGTTTATAGCTAAAGTAAAGTACACAAAAAGTAGAAATATCGATTGCATTCAAATATGTCTCAAAAAACGCGTGTAAATGTGTAGAACAACCCAAAATAGTTGTGAGGATATTCTATAAATTATAACTAAGGAATAGTGATCATCTGTCAACGTGATCGTAACAAATCAACATAGGACGCTCAAATTCTGCTAGGAATAGTTCTAATGTTATGGAGGTATTCTTAATAGAATTGTCACATCTAAATACATAATAATCAAGTCTTGCTTTATTAAAATTCGAGATATAAAAGATTTTATTAGATTTGAATTACGACAATTTCTGCCTATACAGCCAACGATCGGTTGCATGAAAAATTGAATTATTTTTTTACTGCACTGATACGGAGATCAATAGGTACGTTCACACATGTAAAATAATAATGCGATTATCTTCTGGGGGTATTCTATGAATTATAGTTATGGAATAACGCCATTTTTTTGACGAGATCAATTTTGAAACTAATTTATTTATTAGAGGATTCTCAACCTCCGCCAGAAATGGTTGCGGCTTCGATGAAATTTGTATTTTTGTTGGTGTAAACATCGGAGGGAATTCCTCTTCGCGAGATGAATATTTTGAGTGTGTTTAATAAATACGACTTCGTCGACAAATTGAAAACTTATTTGGGATGGATTATCTTGCATGACAAGGATACGAACACTGCAATAGTCTATTCAGCAATAGACGAATGGTTTCGCTAGGAATATTCTAGGAGTCGGGAGATCACCCATAAGTATCTGTTTTGCAATTGGCGCAGTACGAAAATATTTAATATAATTTCGCGTGAAATGTCTTAACGTATTTTTCCCGTTATTGGTCAAAAACGTTGTCGCAAAGAAGCTAACCTAGATTGAGGACCAGGATGAAGTAATCTTAGATGTACGTTCATGATCAACATCTTCGTAATTTTGTGTTTCGGAGGTAGCAGCACGATAGGGTGCTTTGTCTAGCACGACAGTGCGGAATGTGACAGCTGTCTGCGTCCAATTCTGATGACGCCAGTTTTGTCGATGAACGGAATCAAGCAGAGAAGCTTACGGTTGTGAGGCATAGGTTTATTGTCGTGTATAGTCTCAGAACTAAGACATTGAGGATCATTTTACAAGAGTTGTGATTGAATTAAGTGAGACGGCGAGATTCCTCGAGAAATTGCGTCGGCAGGTTTTTCCTTCTTGCTTACATATTTCTATGATTATGAAACAGTTCATTCCTGTATTGGACCTACACGATTTGATATGAATAACGCTTCGCGTTTTCATATCAAATAATTTTTTATATCAGAATAATATTCCGCTGACGACAAATCTTGATCTTCGATCCACTTCTGTGACTCGTTGGTACTCGCTAAGAAATTCCGTGTATTAAATCCTAACTTCGCATTCTTTTCGAGCTTTCGATTCAATGCGTTGAATCGTCGCAATGCTGTACCCTTGAAATTGCCAAGTTGCCCAGTCGTATCCATTTGGAACGGAAGCTGCACTACGAAACGACCGTCCTCATCTCTATGATATATTTGAACAAAATAATAATCACAAAGATTTTCTCGGTCGTGGGATTAACTCGCTGTGGGCATTGCTCGCTTTTCCAAAATTTCGTGAAAATTGTGTTGAGCTGTTGATTTATGATAAGATTGTGATAAAAATCGGTGCGAGTGTTTCGTCGACTCGGTCGATCCGTCCAATACCCAACCGAAAAGAGTTTTTTGAAGAATTGGATGTGTCCAACAAATATCGACGTAAATGCTTTTACAACGTCCAACATCTGAATGATTGTTGTGGACGACCAGACCTATGACCTATCATGATTACGAAGTGTATGTGTGGCTGCCGATATAATCTAATGAAAACCTTTCGATTGGTTTTGCCAAATCGCCTTGTGGAATTGATGGGAAAATATATAAGAATTGTGTCTGTTGCAGTAGGTATTGCAACCACCGACTTGACAATCTTTCGTGCCATGTGAGATAGATCGTCAACAATTCAGGCACAGTTTGCTGTCATTGACTGCCTTTGCAGAACCGGCATTTTCAGTAACGATTCGCACATGAACTCGAAATGCTCGTTCTTAGTAATGGGGCATTTGTTAGTTTGAGTTGTAACGTTGAACGAATTCAGCTTTGTTTGCCATTTTTTGTTGAGGATTGAAGGAGTAGACCATTGTGACGCTTTTCTTTGAATAATTTTTAATATATAACATCTGCGATTCATGAATTCAATATTGTTAAATCCTGCAAAGTCGGGATTTCTGGTTCCCTTAGGCTGTTTTTCCATTCTCGAGTTGTGACAACGTCGAGCTTATTTATGATTACATACACGAGGCGATCATCCCATTCGATTGCTACTGTTGCGCGGCGATTTTATAGCGTGTGATTATGATAAGGTACCTGTTGTGTCTCGTTGTACTACGCACAAATGTATATGTAACGCATTGCTTTAAGATCCACAATTTTGCGAAAAAATGATCGATAGAGCCATGATGTCTTTCGATTATGTTTCACCATATTTTCACTCACGAACGACTGTCTGTATTGCATACGAGAATGAAAATGTTTACTGTTGTTTGTCACAATTTTTTTTTACTGATATTCATCAATAATCGACTTGAAGGACCATATTCCATATGTGGATAATATCCACGTGAAATAAATAACACAGGAAGCTCACTTTTTAATAATTAATAATTATAATTTTAATGAAAGTAAATTCACGAGAAATTAGGCACTATGCGAGTTCAGAGAGACAAAGCGTGACTAATGACCAGAGAGACTAAAGTGACGGCCTCGCAAAAGAAAGAAAGCAAAAAGAGAGCGGGTGAAGAGTTGATATTTAAAGACGTCGCGTGAACATGTTTCGACAGGCAAAGAGCGTAACTGGACACGAAAGAGAGCAAGGGACAAGTAATAATCTCGAACAGCCACATATGTATACATATATGTACACATACGATATACGAAAATTATATATTAAATATTAAAGATTAGATCAGAAGATAGAAGAGAATTATCCTCTCTCTCTCTCTTTTTTTCTCTTTTCGGTGTTACATTATTCTTATTCACTAAATCTATATTATCTCTTGCGCTACTCAAGAAACCTCAGTGTTCACTATTTTTCTTCAGACCATCGTCTATCAAAGCTTCACATACTCACTTGCGTCTTTCACCTCCACAATCAAACGCTCACCTTCATTATTAACATCTTTTTATGTTATAATATATCTGTAGAAATTCTTTCTATATACGTTTCCCAATTCAGAATGCTAGTCTGATACACTTCTAACAATATTGTAACTTTATATATTAAAGTAAGGTACTCTCTAATATTAATCTTACATATACTATTAATTACGTTAACATATTGCTTTATATTAACTTTTCACGCGTTTCTTTCTTATAAGCTATTAAACCGATGTTATCTAAAATATTTACACCATACACATTTTCCAATAGTTGCAACTGTTTTTAAACAACTCTGCACTCCCACCCCTTATGGAATTCTGGCCCTTTTCGTATGGCAATCTAATCTTTCCATACCCCGTCACGCTTAACATGCTGATACATTAGTATCTTATACTGCATATACGAAGATACAATAACAAATGACTAAGTTATTTGGCCTTCGTCACTTCCAAGATATTGTCGTTTTGTCATTCCCAAATTGCTATGCCCACTTTGATAGTTAATCTCATTTTTGATAAAATTACAGGGTTTGTTGATAACCACAGAATTTTATCTTTAATAGTTACACGTTCGTAGTTACAATAATCAATTTCATTGTATAAAGCTTTCATACACGTAGACATCTGAATTTTCTTCATTTCTGATCTTCTTCTTTTGCAAACTCAATACTTCTTTTAGGTTATTGATTATAGCCTTTGCCCAATCTTTTGTGATGAACATTACAGATTCCATCATCTCCATCGCTTAACTGACAAAACGGTATCACTTTAATCTCCTTATTAATGCGAACTCCTTCATTGGTCATAGCCATGCAGTATCTTATCTTACCAATTGTTTTACGTAACTCTTCTAAATCCAAACCCGTGTTTACTGAAATCGATACTATCGTATTGCTCAAAGAAATGAGACATTTGCAGCTGCCCTTGTGACCATATCTTAACCAAATATCTTCATCATCGTTCATGGCAATAGGGTATGCCATTTCCCTTCAGCAATTGACGGTTGTGTCTTTTAGTTCTGCAGGATAGAATCCATCAAAAATATCTATTAAAAACACTTGTACTGCCCTGGTTGTTTATGGCTACTAATATCTCAGCTGGTAAATCTATCCGACATTTACCTTTAATATAGTTACCATAATAGCTGGTCAGGAACTACAAAGCTTCGTTGATTCTAAAAGAAAGTGAAACCCTTTCTATTTGACCTGGAACCTCTTTTTAACAAAGGCTTCTTTTCACTTATCAATGCTTTTGAGTACTATTAGTTTCATTTAAGTCCTACACTCTACCCTCAAACTCTGATATCAATACATTCCACACATTTGTGTATGATGTGCTTCTCTTTTTTGCTATTGTTCCCAAGCTATAAATGTTATCGAATTTTCTAGCTACCTGTAGTACCCATCACATTTTTCTACTTTAGATCCTACTTTCAAACAATTTTATGTGCTCATCCCATATTAGATCATACTCCATATTCAATTTTCCGTATTTGGTTTTAGTATTCATAGAGTACACTAAACTTTTCAGTCTAAACTAATTCTTTTGTTAACTTTCAAACCTCTGCCGGATGATCTATTGCATTGTGATAATATTGCTCATTGCAAATAGATTGCAGTAAGTTAGACGTTCTCCTTTCATATACTGTCAACTTACAAGCATAGCCTCGCATTAACAGATACCATTTTGGTAATAATAAACCAACGGTTCCCAATTTAACATCCCTAAAGTTCCTAGGGAGCAAATGTAGTACTTGATCCAATCCATGCCAAACACCATCAATCTTTACCAAACATACTTTATCGCTCTCCTTCAATTTAGAAATTAGATCTAAACTCTCTAACAAAAAGCTTCTATCGCTAGCTTGTCTTTTAAATCAAAAGCTGGTATCCTTGATTTCATCTACTAAATACTCTCCGCTATCTACTGACAATAGTCCAAAGCGTTGTACTACGTTTGTTACTAATGCTATATCCACATTACTATTTGTTCTTATTTGAATAGGCCGGACGTAAAATACGTTTTCAACCTTTTTGTGATCATAGACACTAAGAAGTACTCAACAAACCCATCAAATCCACTACATTGATGGAATATAAATTTAACGTCTCCAAAACAGTTTGAATACGCCCCATATAGTTGATATTTTGTAGCCGCCTCTGTACTCATGTGTTGTCCTCCTTGGTTGTTCCACATTAGTGGGTTCCTAATTACCTATATCTGTCACAAAGTTTTCCCGATAGCCTACTTGCAAAATGGTCAGTAACTTACCCTGCTCATATTATTTGCTACAGGTCTATAGCATCCCGTACCAGATTCTTGGCATCACTTATCCAATCCCATCTAGAGTTCACTTGGATGAAGCATCATATTTCAATGGGCGCTAGAAATGGCTAGAAGCACTAGAAGTCATCGCTTCTTCTTCCATCAATTCCAGTTCTTTCCTAACTTTTTTATCGAGGACAACATCACAGTCGAATTCCATTCAATTAGCATTCTATTAGCCAGTCTAGCATCCTGCAAAGCCAACTTAGCATCCTGCAATGGTCTTTTTACCAAATCCTACAAAATCGGAGCGAGGACGAAATTTTAAAGAACTCTCTTACTGATTCATCGAGCAACGCTGCTGCTGTTGAAAACATTTAACGTGATACGAATTAATAGTTGATAAGGAAAAATTTAACAATGAGAAATAAATGTCTCGCTGTTTGGGAAACAGATATGTAGGCAGTGTAGAAAGGAAATAAAATCCCAGTTGATTAATTGCTTACATTGTAGACAATTTTTCATCTGAGTTGCCACAATTTTCATAAAGTTCATAATTCAGCAAATGAATCGCTGAGTTGAACTGGTAAATATCAAATATTTATATAAATATGAAATAGGGAGTGTAATGCGAGGAGTAATGTATGCAAGGGGAGTGTAAGGTAGCAGCCCAATAATGCAAATAGCCGAATAGCGATCGAGTGTTTCACTCCAAGACAAAGATCGAACAAAAGAAAAGAAGGCCTAAAAAGATAGTCAGTGTCTACCAATCGAATAACGATTACATCTTAGTGTATCAATATTTCTTTGCTTTTCATTTATTAGAATATATTGGATTTCCGTAGAAGAGAGATTTCTTTTCATCATCGGAATTCTTATTTTTTTAGTCAGATATCATTTCAGAAGACTGACTAGACCGAGGGAATTTCATATATATTATGTAAAAAGTATTAGTAACATAGTCAAATCTGTAAATACTGATAAGTCGAAGAGCACTAGTAGAAGAATAATGTATATTACTGAAAGTACAGGGATTAATATAGAGAACTGAATGATTTATATAAAAGAATATTACCTGGAATGATTAATATAAAAGATTTAGAGGAAATTGTTATGAGATTGTTGAAAAAGAAAGAAACCGAAGAGGGAATAACTACCAATATATTAAAGTTGGTGTTTTATTCAATAAAAGAGAAATTTGTCGACGTAATAAATAATTCTTTGAAGAAAGGTTGCTATTCAGAAAGTTGGAAAACATCAACGATATAACCGATTCCACAAATAGAAAAAGCTAAAAAGCGAATGATTATAGATCGATTACCAATATGAGAAAGTGTTAGAATTAGTGATGAAGAAGCAAATATAAATGTATTTTGAATTTAATGGTGTTATAACGGAACATTGATTAGATGTTAGAAAACAATATTTGTGTGAAACGGCAATTCAAACTGTTGTTGATGAGTGGAAATTAATAGTTAGCTAGAGAACAATTATGGATGTTATTTCTATGGATTTTAAGAGAACATTTGGAACAGTAGATAGAAAGAGGTTAATAGAAAATTTATATCAATATAATTTTAGAGATATAGTTTTAGAATAATTTAAATCATATTTAAATAATAGAACGCAGCAGATTCATTTCAACGATAAATGGTCTGAATTAATTAACATTGAATATGGAGTACCGCAAAGATTTGTGTCGGGACTCTTGTCATTCATTGTATGTATAAATTATATAATAGAAATGTTCTCTGAATGATGTAGTATAAAAATGTTTACGGATAATACATTAATTTATGTTATTGGAAAAAGTAGTATACAGTTAAAGACAGAAATGAATAAGACATTTATCACTATGACGTCCGGTGCCATTCGGAAATTATTACTCAAGCACCAATGGCTGCATTGTAGAGAATTCAATTCATATTCAAAACTGGAGAACGAAAGAATATTGCATGTTCTGTAACTAACAGTAAATTACAGACGTAGCAACTTTGTGTTTTCATAAAAACCTGTACTCTTCAACAATGGCAAACGAAAATGAAGATACAATTACACGTGATGAATGTGTGGACATCTTGTCTGATGTTCCATCCGAATTTCAATATTGTGAGGAACATGAAGACATTATGTCTTTAGAAAAGGAAAATGAGGCAATATCTTCGGATGAATTTGAAATATGTAAGCAGAGAATTTGGCGAACTCCCGTTACCAAGTGATACAGAAGAATCAGACGAAGATAACAGTAGACAGTACATACCGGAAAACCATAATATGATCAAAAAAAAAGTGGCATTATACTTTTTCAATTGCGTTTTATACCACGCGTTCGTACTGCAACAATATCATACAGATTCCAAGAAACTCCACTTCCATGATTTTTTATTGAAAATATGCGAATCTTGGATAAAAGATCATTCACCTGTTGGTAAAGAGAACTTGGAGGTCCCGAGTACATGGTTTGCTTCCAGTCGTGAATCAATCAACTTCCGTACTCGTAGAGGAACACCAGCTGATACGTATTTCAGAAACCAACAACCGAAAACGCAGAAGGTGTCATGTGAGTTATAAATCAAAAGCATTAAGAGAACTAATTTAATCTGTAAATCTTGTGGAGTTGCGCTTCACCTCGCAGATTACTTTGCTTCGTTTCATTTAAAAAATAAATACTAAGTTTTTAACAAAATATAAATAAATAGTTAAACATGTAATACGAAAAAATCTTGTACTTATTTACATATGTATATTTCGAGAAAATCGAGAGACAGGGTTGAGATATGGGAATTATAAGATTAGTAAACAAGCCGAAAAACCGCCGGCGATAAGCGAAATTATGTAAATCAGTTCCACCGGCGCGACACGAAAAAATCTAGATTAGACGTGCGGACGGCATAGTGTTAATACAGTAGAAGAATTGAAGAATATATATAAATTGAGAATGAATGTAGAAAAGACGGAATATATGATATGAGTGTAAGAAAAGAGATGGATGGAAATATTGTATTGAGATTCTTTAATGGAACCGAGATATAACGTGTAGAGATAATGAAATACTTAGGAATAAATGGTAAGCTTAGATTTAAATGTCATTACGATTGTATGTTAAAAAAGATAGGTAAGAAAACTAGTTTTTTGAATGGAATAGGAAATTATATATTTGCATATACTAGGTGTATCACGTATAAAGCGATCATAGCACAAATCATATCACGTGCAACGTTGTTAATGGATATGAGAAAGATACAGCTGAATAAATTGCAAGTAATGCAAAATCGGGAAATGAGAATATATTACAACATGTGTCTATGTATTTTCAAGATCTTGAGAAATTTGTTAACTGAACAATTAAGAAATAGGTTAGAAATAGTAGGAAAAGAAAGCGGAAAAAACATACGACAGACTAGGAACATTGTAATACAATTTCGCAGAAATAGGGGTGCGCAAACGAGTATGTTTTATGAAGGAGTTAAAATATATAATAATTTACCAACCGATATGACAACGCAAGAGGCTCGACCAATTTAAAAAGATGTTAAAGAAGTATATTTTCTATAATTTCTAATATTGTATAAATTGTGTATTACAAATAGTTGAGAGAGCTAATAAAGATCCATCAATAATTTAATCAATCGAAGCTTTCATCATTTTCAACTATCGCTGTCACAGCTTCTTCTAATAAGTCTAAATCTTAATTTTCCCTCGATTTCTTAATAGAGGAGAACATTACACTGAAATTTTAATCATCTAAAACTCTTGTAGCTAAACTAGGTTTGTTTTTATGTACCGATATTCTTACTAAGCTGTACAATTTATTATATAGCCTCCACTATATCCACCATTATTATACAAATATTGTGTTCTAAGGCAACTTGCTTATCAAGCTATAGCTTACCCACAATGGCTGACTGTCAGTTGTTTGAACACTGCCCTGAATTACTATGCTCCTGTTCAACGCCCACTTTCTTCTTTCCACTTATACGTTTTCTACACGGAGTTAACTTCGATCCAGTTCTACAGAACTTTAGTAAACCTAACCGGCAATTCTTAATACTCGTTTGTTGATAATTACGGATACTTGTTGATTTTCAAGCTTTTATTGTTACATTGTTTATTCCACTTATCAAGATGTTTGTTAAATTTACTAAATCCCATGACGGACCCATGTATCATTCCTCATGTTGATTAGAATACTCATTCTAGTATCCCCCTATCATGCTCAAAAATAAGGAATCATTTACAGTATAGAATTACTTCTAATTATTATTTTCCATAATTATTGTACTTGTAATTGTGACCGATACTTGTAATAATAAATATTTTAATGAGAAAATAAGGTGTACAGTATATGTATATAGAAAAATAAATGGAAAATATACGAATAAAATAGTATTCTGTTAGATATTTCTTGTAGGCGGCTTTGAAATCTATTATTCACAGTTACATTTAATTATTCACATTTTCATATCATTTCGATTATTTTACATATTACATAGATTTCTATTAATTTAATTATTTGGTTGGAAACTATGAAACGGGCTTTGAATGAAAATAAATAACTAAACAAAAACGTTTGTTTCATAGTTTCCAACTTAATATCAAACATTTTCAATGTTTCGAATGCTTATTAACATGCATAGTTTATTAGAAAATCGATTTCTTTTATTTATAATCATGACTGAAGTACAGCGAGGTCTAGACACGAAACTCATTGAACTGTAATTACGGTTACGTAAGCGGCAGCAGCATGGTCCGATCTTTGTACGGAGGGGAACCCCAGGAAGTTAAGTATGACTCAACGATCGGCCCTTATTTCAGTCACATCCGCGTATCGCACAATCGCAAGGGAATCTCTGCGTCGTAGCAGGAGAGCCCCCGATTAATTTCCAGTTATACAAACGGAGGAGATTATACGACCTTAGGAAAAACAGGAACACCGAGACAGCGACTCGAAAATTGGAAAGTATGAAGCTTAAGCGCGCGTTAGTATAACAGATCGACGAGACATCTTTGCAAATTAACAGTCGAGATAGGAGAATTCCTCCAAAGGAAGGACGACACTTGCTTTTTTCCCGAACATCAAGAAAAGGGTGGGTTCTCGTTTCGTCTGTCCAAACCACTTTTCAACACAATTTCTTTCAGGTCATGGGGCTTTCAAGGTAAGACTAACATCGCTGAACCTCCTCAGGGATGGAATATGCAAGAGTGGCGAAGAGGACATAGTTTCAGATCACATCATCGAATGTCCAATTTTCGAACCTCAGAGAGTTGCTCTGGAAGATATTCTTCGCGAAAGGAGCTGGCCAGAAGCAGTGAAATATCTTATCTTCACGGCTGAGGCCTTTTTGCGGTTTTGTAAAGAAACCCTCTGTATTAAGGGTAATTAGTTCATGAATCCTGTTCAGCTGTCGAAGTTCTGGTTATGAGGGTGGGTGCCTGTAATCTTTTCAGGTTAACTCACTCTCAAACAAGATAGGGTCTAAGAAGCTCGCATGCACCTCCATATTTTTTTTTCTTCTCACTACATCCCAATACTCTCCCTAAAACTTGCTATCCTACCAATTCCATCCTATCCTACGGAACGAGTGTCAAAGATCGTGGTATTGTGAGCGGGCCTTTTCGTGGTTCCGCGTAGGCACGGCGGTCATCAGTATAGTAATTCGTTGCTGCAAGGATGTTGGTCGCTGCGTGGAGGTGACTAAACCGCTCACCCTGTCTCACCGACGGTAGTTTTAGGTTTTTCCAAGTTCAATCACTTGGCTGTGGTGGCTGCTGTCTGTAGCTGGTTTTGTAGCGTATGCCATAATGGGCGAGGTAGCATATGTACAGGCATCCTACTGGTGCCCACATGCAATCTATACTGTTTGTATGCCTCGTGTATGATATCTATTTAGCTGAACTGATTGCTTGGGAGCTTAGACATTATGTGTTTGAACGATGTAACTTGACTGTCTTTTGGCCTATTTTAAACTATCCACGTAAACTGACATGCGATTGGTAAAGGGCAGAGTTTGACCTATAGAAAGGGAAAAAATAAATGCCCATTGGTCGGGGAATAGCTCGTTGGAGTATTTAACAAGGCACATTCCATTTGTGCCCATTTGTTCTAGTGCTCTTGAAGATTATAATCAATGGATATTGTCAAGGCTAGATGCAGATAGCCCTTAGTTTATCGAGCATAGGCTTCTACTTTTACTGTTTATTTATTGTTCGGGTCGACATATTATTGAAACTCAGATACTTTACTATGAATGCCTAAGCCCAGACAAAGGTGGCCATGTGTTTTTTATCTATGCGTTTTGTTTAGCTAATAGTCGATAAGTACCCACTTGTAACTGCTTCCGAAGATGTTATATGATCCTAAAGAGAAATTACCGTGAACAATGGAGAGACGTACGTGTGCGTCAACTTATTGGCAACCTTAAACGGTGGCGTTCAGAAACAAGGAAGAGTAAAAAAAAATAACTTGCTGTTGGAAATACTCTAAAATGCAATTTATGTGTAAATGTGTACCTGTATCGTGTAAATAGTTTACAACTAATTATTGCCGCATTTATTAACTATTGTAGTAGTTGCTCTATTTTACAAAAGATTAGTGATAATAACTTATAATTAAACACAAGGTAGATAAGTCCGAATCTAAATTTCATTGATAGACAGAAGAGACTGGCTTTTGATACTCCGATTATATGTCTCCATTAACGTTCAGACCGTGGCCACTCGGACGACGTCATCTTCGCCTGGATGTGTATCGACGATGTATGCTAACGCCAATTGTATTGGTAGTGCGTTTATCACTCGTGTCTAACTAGTACGAGAGTCCTGATCCGGATGTCGTTCGTCCCTTGTTGATGCTATTTCTTCCTCACTGTCACTCGTGCTAGAATTCCTTGTACCAGCGCTTCCATAAGTCCTGCTTCAGCTTCAGAACGTGTTGCTATGTTGAGAGAGGTGCTGTCGGTACCTGTGCCCAATCTGCTTTGGGTACGCTTATTAGTGAGCCTCCAATAAGGAAATGTGCTAGAATAAGAGGAATTAGGTCAATGGGATCGGTAGATATAGGAGTGAACGGGCGAGAATTAAGAATAGTCTCTATCTCAGTTGTGTATGTGTGTAGCGCTTCGTGCGTTAAGAGGGTCTCGCCGATCACAAGCATGAAGTCCTTTTTGAATTCCTTAACGGTGGCTTCTCAAAGTGTGGAGACCAAGGAGGTATGAAGTGCCATTGTTTGGCCTGATCGCTGAGATACTATCTCACTGCATTCTCGCTTTCGGAACATTTTATAGCTTCCCAAAGCCTCTTCCCAAAGCATCCCAATGCGATGATTTTCCCCTGCGTACGAAGAAACGTTTCAATGAAGCAGTGAAAGATTTAATCGTTAAGTCGCTCATCAATTCTAAATGCATTGTACGTATTAGTTAGTGCACTGTACGTGTTAGTTTTAGTTTGTTGCAATTTCAATGTCGCCTTTCCTTGATGTATAATGGTCTGCAATAATTAACGTCGGTGATTGAGAAAAGTCTATTGCTGATAATGCGATGCCGCGGTAAATTCCTCATGACGTGTCCATGCATGGATTTGATCCAAGATATGCTACAAGGCAGGCTACAAAGCATGCACGTGTGTATAAGATTTTTTATGTTTCTCCGGCCATCAATAGGCCAGTAGCGCTCGCTTACGATTGATAGTGTCGCTTGAATATCGGAGTGATAACCGACTAGATGTGCATGTCTTAGGATCATTGTCGTCACATGATGGTTCCGAGGCAGAATGATGGGGTGCCATTGATGGTAAGTCAGATCTGAGCGCGTCAGCCTATCGCTAACCTAAATCACACTGTCTGGATCAACAAATGGTCGTAAATTGGTCAGTGGACGCTTAGTACTTATCATTCCTTTTGCTAATTGCTTAAATTCATTAGCAAAGGGCTAATGAATTCCCTTTGGGCTATTTTTAACTTGACTATCATAGTTTGCTCTAATTTTTGAATGGTTGGAGATACGCTAACTTGCGCCTTGCCTTCTATTTTGTTTCTAACGCTGAAAATGAAGCGAAGACAATACGCCCTTTCCGGTTTCAACTTTGTAATGCAAGAAAACCTCAGTATGGAGCACTCTTTGATCAGTGTTGCAGTAAGTGATATCAGGCGTATTAGCTTCGGTAATTCTTCTGGTTTAGTCCAAGATGCGAGCCATTGATCCTCAGAATCGTGCAACCAGGAAGGCTTATTATGGCACAAGGTATTGTCGATGATTTCTGCGGGGAGAAGGCAGTAAGATATGAGATCTCCCGGGTTGTCCAGAGAGCCCATGTGATGCTACTGGTTGGACACTTCTAAGCCTTGAATTTCTGCAACTTTGTTTATCACGAAGGCTTAGATAATATGAGGAGATGTGTGCATCCAGGACAGGCAGACAATAGAGTCTGACCAAAAAATAGTTATTGTAATGCGCTCGACTTGCAACGACTTTTGTACTATCTCGTGCAATCGTAAGTATAAAAGCGCGGAGCTCAACTCGAGTCTTGGCATAGTTAAGGCCTTGACTGATCCAACTTGCGACTTCGCGCAGAGAAGGGACATCTGTACTTCCGTCCGCCGCCGAAGACTTCCGCTCTTTCGCTCTTTCGCTCGCGTCGCAAAATCCATGAAGATGAATATTCGTGTAATCAGTTATGTTCATTCTCCGTGGTATGTGCAACCCTTTCAATAAGTGTAATTGATCCTAAATGACGACCCATTACATATAGATCTCAGTTGGTACTGATGCATCCTAATCAACACCCCACATCCATAACTGTTGCATTATCATTTTGATCTTAATGACGGCAGGACCAAGAAGATCGAGCGGATCAAATAATTTGACGATTCGTGAAATGATGATACTCTTTGTTATGTGGCCGTTCATGCCATTGATTTGTACGGCGTAGATTATATGGAGGCATAATGGATCCCAAACTACCCTTAGCGTCGAGGTGGTTTCTTCTACATGTAAACGTATGTGTCTGTCTCATGAGATTTCGACTACATCCGACACCAGGCTTTCGTCGTTGGAGGTTCATTGCCACTACGTGAAACTACCCCTTGACGTAACTTTGATTATTCGACCTCTGATTTTGATGGCTAATTCATGAGTTTGAGTGCCGGTAATTAAATCTTCTACATAGAAATCGTGTACGAGGATTTCGGCGGCTTCGGGACAGATTGTTCCTTCGTCGTCAGCCAATTGCTCCAACGCACGAATTGCCAAGAAAGACGCCAATGAGATGCCGTATGTTGCCGTACTCAATCCATACGGTTTAATGGGCAGAGAACGATTCTCACGCCAAAGAATCTTTTGATATTTGCGGTCATCCGGATGCAAAATAACCTGGCGGTACATTTTGGCAATGTCCGCTTTCAATACATGAGTATGCACACGGAACCGAATTATTATCGAGGAGAGATCGTCCTGAATAACTTGACAACCCATGAGGTAATCATTGTGCATAATATCCCTAACGGTACGAGCGGAAGCATCGAATATAACCCTAAGCTTCGTCGTAAGGCTGGACTATTTGATCACTCATTGAAAAGGTAGATTGTATTCTTTGTCAATATTGGCATGCGGGGCTTCAGACATGTGTCTTAAATTGCGATATTCCTCCATAAAAACATTGTATTGATAATGGAAAGCTGGATTTTTTGTGAAGAAACGCTTCAGTGCATTAAGTCGTTCAAATGCTAGGGTATACGAATCCCCCAAATAGGGACCCTCTAACATGAACGGCAACCTTGCCATGTACTGCACAGTCTCGACGTCGCAACGCGTATCGAGCTTAAAATACCTTTCACGTTCTGCTTCTTTGGATGAAAGAAAATTTCGGTTGCCATGTTCCCTTATTTCCCAAAACTTACTTAATTAAGAGTTCAATGAGTCTATTGCATATTGCAGTGGACCCCTTGTTTTGGAGTTATGCTACGCATTTTACCTGCCACTATCCAACCGAGCCTGCTCTTTTGTAATACACCCGAACCATTGAGAACCAATGTTTTTCCAAGGCAAGTTAAGTTATGATAAAGTTGGACGCCAATGATTGCATTAGTCGGAGCGGAGTTGTAAACATGTGGTTTTGCCAATTTAACAGCCGGCAGAATGAATAGCTTGCTGCGATCCACATGTTTGCGGGTGTAAGGCTTTATGAATTGACAGTAGTACAAAACATTTTATGTCCTCTGAGAATTTGGTTTTCAATGATTTGAGGTGCATCCTAACTCAATCGCGAGCAATTTTACAATTGCCATGTAATCTGCTGACCGGAATATCTACACGTTTTCGCGGAATGTTTACTTGATTGGCCATCTGTTTGGATATAAAGTGTGACTGCGATCCGGTGTCCAATAATACTCGACAATTGCTCGTATGATTTCCGTTCATAACTTGCACTACAGCTGTAGATAACAGTACATAACAATGGGCGGCCTTTGCTAGACTTGCGTTGTTAGATGATACGGGAACTATATCTTTAGATTCAACGTATATTTTACAAAGTAAATACTTCAACGCAGTATTTTATGTGAAAGCTTATATTATCGACAAGGTCCATATTTGCATTTATTCGCGTCGTGATTCGCACGGAGGCAATTTTGACAAATCTTTCCCTTCGACGAGTTCACGACGTTGATCTATAGTTGCTTCTAGCAGCATAGCAAACAAGAATGCAGGATGGCCTGATCCGCAAATGGCGCAAATCCTTTTTACGATCGCGGAAAATTTTCGCTGATTATGTACGGGAGGATCACGATCTTTTCCGCGAAGTTGATCACCCGAATGGAGATTTCACAAAATGGAAACGTTCCCTTCCTTATTCGAAGTCGGAGTATTTTTGGAAACTGATGCGGCCTGACTCTGCATATTAACCGACTGTACCCTTGATCGCGTTCGTAGGAACGCGTTTCTCCTTGTATGTACAAATTTGAAGAATTGCTCCTCGGTGGGAGAGACTTTAGATCGGAAATCATCATTCCATCTCGCATAAGTATCTTCGTCAAGACGCGAAGATAGGAAATAGACAAGGAGCGTATTGTAAGACGCTTATCCCAACGACCTATTTGACCTAGAACTCTTTTGTGCAGTATTGACGAGATGAGCTAACGCTATATATGATCCCTTTTGCAATTTAGACAATTCTTAAATCACCTTTAAAAGATTCTCCACTATCCGATGTGACAAATTATAATATTCATCCAGCATGGACCAAGCGAGTGCATAATTGGACGAGGTAACACCTATAAATGCGATGACTAACACGGGTTTACTTTTTAAACATGACTTTAAGTAATTTAATTTATTACAGTCGTCTAGCGATCGATTGTCATGTATGGCAAATTTGAACTGGTTCGCGAAAGCTATCCACTTCTCGTGCTGCCCGCTAAAGGTAGGCAGTGAGATTTGTGACAGATTTGCATTTCGCTTATCTTTCGAATAAGTAGGTGATAATCGAGTTGAAGATTCTGTTTCTGATGGAACAAGTGTTGCCGTCCGTGGTACCGCTTCGTCTAATCTTTTCGCGATAAATACTGTATCGTGATAATTATCGCCGATATCAAATTTCTCTTCTAAATACAATTCTGCATCGGGGATTAAGCTTAAAAGTTTCTTTTGATCTTCGGAGAAATTATCGAAGACGTCCTTCAGGCTTTCGATTTTCATTTTCAATTTCTCCAAATCTTTATTTGCCTGATAGTGTTACGTCTCGGGTGGACAAAAACACAAAAAAGAAGAATTTAACACTAAGCTGCTAATACGGTCAGGTCAAGGACTAAACCTTCTATTTCAACTTTGCAGACTCCTCTCGTTTGTGGTACAAAGATTCGGGATTGAGAGTAAATAAATTTTTGCTTCTGGAAGAAAGGCTGCTGCGTGGAAAACGTCCGCTCCTTCGATGTATACTATTGCCACTATATCGGTTCTGACTTACCGTTGCTGCCAAGATTTCCAAGAACAATGAAGGATATTATCGTGTTGACATAAGTTCGAGGTTTCTATATTCTGAACTGAAATTCTCTCCTCTATATTGATTTAATTCATAGACTTGCCAATTCCTTAAATGTACGGATGGGGAGATCGATGGTCGATAAAAGGAATGAGAAGTAGCAACACAATTCAACAATAACTATTTAATAAAGCACTAAAAATACACTACATATACAGTTCACAGAGAACGCTTGGTTTGAATATTGAATTAAATTTCGACGCGCTGCTCGCGTTTCGCGTTTAATTTATTGTTATAACTCGTGTTTAATTTGAATCTTCACCGAAATAAACAGTAGAAATATATATATATTCTTTTCGTGATAACTTTTTATTCTCGCTTAACTAAAATCCACGCTTGAAATGCGTTACTAACTATGAATCGTATAGTATAATAAGAGTACCCAGTAAAACCTATTTACTTTTTCAAAAAGGAACAATGTTAAATTATTTTTAAGCGGGAGGGTAAGAGCTTGCGGCTGAACGAGTTGAACGATGGACGAAGTCTGGTTGCCGCGTCGCTGCTCTCCAACTCATCGACTCCCAGTTGGTGTTGCTGTTCATGTGCGCCGCTTAAACTTGCCGTCTTCGCGCGAGGGCACTGCCTGTGGACAAAGGTGGCATGATGCAGTATAAGCGTTACTCCGTTAGCTATTCTGAGAATTGCAGCCGATCGACGCTTATCACCGGATGTTGTTCTCAGAATTCTTAGCCTCTGGAATGCGATTATCACCGGATGCAGTTCCAGGATTCCTTAGCTCCCCAGGTGCCGTTATCGTCGGATGTAGCCTGGCCATTCACGATAAGAATGTCTCGAACTTGTCACTCTGCCTTTATTATTTTATATCTGGAAATTACAATGCTATATCCTTGTTAACTAAATTATTATAATAATTTGTGCCATTGTAAATACGTGAAGGTATTATGTATATATATATATATATGTGTCTTAATAGTTATGTAATATAAAGTTCTTAGCATTACCCATCTATAATTTCCTGCTAAATTAGTTTGTTATATGTGTGTATACATATGTATAGTATTAGTCATTTAATAATACATGTCTTACATCCTATCCATTTACTTTTATTCTATTTATTTTTTAACTCTATACTAACATATGTTCTTTCACTTGTTAATTAAACGGCGCCTTCTTTAACAATAGTGTTTCTTTTTAATACTAATAATGCATCATCGATATTATTAATATTTCTTCGATATGATTATTAGCTATGGAGTTACCAACGACAGATTTACCAACAGTAGGGTTACCGATGGTAGGTTTACCGACAGTAGAATTACCGACAGTAGGATTACCGATAGTAGGATTACCGACAGTAGGATTAGTATTCTGTTACCTACATTCAATTTCTTTTAAGATACTTTAGGGAACACACGTTGTCATACGGCGACGTGACACCTCACCCCTTAAATGAGTCGTTAGGAAATTTCAATTTCTGACGACTTGTTCTTACAGACTGCCAGGATGCTTTCAAGAATCGGATATCTCGAATTTCCTCTGGTGGCGGATGTCGGAGTAGCAGTGTCCTTTGGTTTGTCCAACCTTACTTCGATAGCATCGTTATTTGCGTCACTCGTTGTTGTCTTCGTTACGTCTCGTTGTTTTGATCGTCTCAGATAAAGGAGTGTGTCAACGAGCTCTTGATGGCTCCTAGAAGATGTAAGCTCCATCCATAGACTGTATAGAGCACGTATCCTCGGATAGTGGCGTCGACACATAATTTTACACCCTTAATTAAAATAAATAATCCGATCTGAATCCCAGCACTGACTGATCCAAAGTCTAGAAAGCCTTGCCACAGTTTTGAGTTTGTGCTGTCCGTAATTTTATTAATGTCTGCTTCTCCCACTAGATTATCCATCGAGATACTGTAGGGTGAGATGCGGTGTTTTGTAGCTCCCCTGGCAATAGTGTTTAGGAGTCTCGGTCTCTCTGCAGGGATCATGTTATGATCTCTTAGATTGTCTAAGTCCTGCTTTGTACATATTCCGCTCGTCATTAAGTTTTTTGAATTAATGTATTTCCATGCCAACTTAGCCAACGATTGGAATATTTTGGGAGGGAGTACCTCCACAGGCTTCATTCGTTGTCAGCCTGTATCAACTCCCTTCCAAGTAGTACATGGATGGTAATAAAGCATTGCATTCTCTTATGGTGCTTGTCTTTACCAATATTGTCGATTTCAGTGTCAGGTAGAGACTGTTATTCTGATGTGTGACTGGCAATTCGTGGTAGCATTCCTCAGATTGCCTGACGCTTACTGGGACGCGAGGACACTTCACTATATGAATAACTTCCCCTCCGGTTACGGCCGTGTACCCAGCTGACTACATGATTGTATACGCAAACTCATCTGAGCGTAGAGACGCTAATGTCAAAATTTTTTTTAAGGACTTGCTTTTATAGTTTGCACTTTTGTCTAATTACGTCACTATATAGAGCTGTCATTTGTATCCTTATATGCTTTTTAAAGTAGACGAACTTGGAGTTGACGTAAGCGAACAGATCAAGGTTTTCGACCGATAATTTTGCTCTTGACGCGAAGATGCTTCCTTTCTGTGTCTCTAAAATGAATAGTTTTGGATGCTCGCTCAGTAATAACGTTTAACCACACAAATGATACTCCGCTCTTTTTTCCAAGGTAAATGTAACATCCTGAGTTATAGTAGTGTATATGTCCGGTTACACTTTCGTATTATTCATAGTTTCTAATTTGGTCGCTAGTCCTTCATATAATACCTTGTAGTTATCGAAGTTACACGACGATTCCGGCCTAATCGTCCAAAATGCATTTCCTTCCTCATCAGTGATGCACATTTCGCCCGTGAATGCACACACTTCACATTTACTTAGAATTACATTGTTCTGTCTTATCTTCACAACAGCATAATATTCTTTGATATTAACTTTTATTGATGCTTGCATTACTACATTGTCCCACGTACCGTATAGATTGGCGTATTGTGTTTCCGAACACTTGCCGTCTACTGAAATCGATCATGCCAACGTAGCACTTCGATACTCGTTGGCATTGGCTCGTAGACCTGATACCTGCAGGGTCGATGTTATCCCCATAATGCCTGTATCGAAAGTGGCCTTGCATGCTTTAGCTGTTAAATCCATCAGGTATATTCTCCTTCCATTGTAAACAGCTGAAACGTGTGACGACATTCCACAATAGTAAATTGTTCGGTCTATCTCCACTCGGCAGTGATGTACGTGGGTATGGTCTTATATTCTGCTAGCTGTAGGAGCTGAAGATAGACTTCTGTGATGTTGAGTGCGTGTGATGAAATAATACATTTCCCCGTGTTCAGTAGTAAGATGGTCGTGACATTTGTTGATACTTCCCCACAGTCGTACCCCAACAAGCGAAAACATTCACTGATGATTCCTAAGGTCGTTATTAAAGTGCCAAGAAGCCCCATGGATTCTGTAACACAATTACCTTAATCTATTTTATTTTAGGTATTCTTAGCTTATTAGTATTGACTACCCTAGTACGATTTCCTATTAATAATTTAGCATTAATTCGAGGGAGGATTTTTAAAATCTGTTGAAGTCGCGTGAATTGATTACCGAATTTGTTCGTAGGTTCCTTTAATAAAAATACCTTATCCCCTTTCTTTAACGCTAACGGTCTTACTATCTTTTCGTAATACCTTTTAGAAGTTTCCTTTGATCTCATTAAATTTCGTCGTGCTGCCTCTTGTATGCTATTTATTTTATTTATTAGTGTCACATAATATTGTAAATAGGTCCTGTCCATTTAGTCATCTAATGGTGGATCCGAGGCTGAGACCCTGGCTAGTTTCCCGAAGACTAGATCATAAGGCGTGTAGCGAGTTCCACCATGCACACTTGTATTATAAGAAAAGATGGCCGTATCTACCCATTCGTCCTTTTCTTTGTCCGTGAATTGCTTCAGGTACTCAATTAAGGCATGTTGAGACCTCTCCAATGATCCATTGGACTGTGGGTAGGAGGCCGTCGTATTGTATGGCTTAATTCTAAATTTACGCGCTATGGCTCACAGTAAGGTACTAAAGAAATTCGATCCTTGATCCGTGAGTATTGCCCTAGGCGCTGCAAACTTACATATTAAATTTTAAATCAAAGCTATGTCTTGGCTATGTCTATCGATGTCGTATTCTCAAAAGGAACGGCTAATTTTGCTAGAATTTTGTCAACTGATCATGAATCGTCAAAATGTACTTATTCCCCTTTTCAGTCTGAGTTAGATGACCCACTACGTCGAGTGCTATCTTATCGAATGCCGATCCTGGTGGCGCGTTTAAACTATTGGTTGCTTATTTTTACTCTGACTAGCTTCTTCAATTGGCAATCCAAACAATTTTGAATAAAGGTCTGTATCTGCCCTTTTATATTCTCCCAAATATATCTTGTTCTAATTCTGTTACAAGTTTTGGTCACTCCCTTGTGACCCCCTAAAGCAGATAAGTGGTTTTCGCGTATTAAGTCCTCACGCTCGTTCTCCTTGAGTATTCTAACCAAATTTCTACAGAAACAAATTGTGCAATTTTCCACATCGAATAATTCTCCTAGCCTTTGTTGAATGTATTACCATCTATGATATATATTCTATTCTTGATATATCTATGGTATATCATCTATTCTTGTTTGGACTGGTGATGCTTACCGTGCGCAAATCCAGTTCCCTTGTTACCGATAAGAGCGATTCCAGAGCATTATTTAGAATTTCTATGTCCGATATCACATTAATATTCTCTCTAATGATATTAAGTTTTCAGATCAGTATTTCGTAACCCTTCCCAGCCCGTCCCAGTGTTAAATCCTTATAATTTGGGAGTTTATTCATATCCTGGAGCTGCTTAGCTCCCTCATCGCATGGGTTTCCTTTTTGAGTAATAAATATTTCTAGATTGTTTCTTCTCTTTGTCAATCTGTCCTGAGTTTCCGTAAGGTTCTGTGCAATTCTGAATGTTTGCTCTTCCTGATTCTGCCATTCGTACGACTGCGATATTGGTTCGAATAGGGTTCCGGAACTAGAATCCAAATCGCTCTCACCGAGGGTAAGAGAATTATTCGCGCCGTTTTCCTCCGTCTTGCGAGGCACTTAACTTATATCTATCTGCTCAAAGATCTCCTCTAGTTCTCCCGTGTTTGACCCTTGCGTCTGACTCGCGGGAGGACAAAGACTCGCTTGAAGAGCTGTCGTCCCAATGTAGCGGCAAGATCTGCGCCGTTTCTGGTGGATTTTGCGAAAAGGTATCGGCATTAGCATTGGCCGTGCTTACCTTGTATACTATCTTGAAATTGTATTCCGCTAATTTCAAACCCCACTTGGTCAGACGCGAAGTCGGATCTTTGTGTGATTTTAGCCACACTAGTGGGCGATGATCAGTCACTAAAGTAAATTGACATCCATATAAATGGCTTAAAATAGTGCACGGCGTAGATTATTGCGAAGAGTTCTCGATCGATGGTCGAGTAGTTCCTTTCAGCTACATTTAACAGTCTTGAAAAATAAGAGATAGGTAGGTCTTTCCCTATCGGTCCCTGACTTAGCACTCCACCTATCGCATAACCTGATGCCTTCGAAGTAACATTAAATTTCCTATTAAATTCCGAGTATTGGAGCACCGATTCCTTGCACAGAGTGTCTCTTAATGTCACGAATGCATTTTCCTGTGGCTCACCCCACTTAAATGTCACTTCTTTCTTTAGTAATTCCGTGATAGGTCTTGCCAATTTAGAGAATCCTAGAGTGGGGACCTTACATAATATCCCGCAAGTCCTAAGAATTGTTCTTAGCATTCTTCGGTTGCGGGAATTCCCTTACGGCCAGTAGCTTCTTCGGAGCTGGTTTCACACCAACCTTACCGATGATATGGCCCAGATAGATGTGTTCCTTTTTTAAAAACTCACACTTGCCCGGCTGTAGCTTTAAATTTGCTTTCTTAGTCTCCCTATTAGTTTACTGAATTTTATCTCGTGCTCATGGAGTGACCTTGCGTATAATACCATGTCGTCTATGTAGACAAACATCTCTTTGCCTTGAAGTCCTGTTAGGACGAGGTCCATGAGCCGTTGAAAGGTTGCTGGGTCGTTCTTCAGACTGAATGGCATCCTAGTAATCTCGAAATGCCCGTGCGGTGTTGAGAAAGCTGTCTTCTGGCTGTCGTCGGGGTGCATTTCAATTTGGTGAAAGCCCGACTTCATATTAAAATTTGAAAAAAATTTTGCAGAGCCCAGCTGATCGAGTATCTTGGTGATGTTGGGGAGTGGATATGCGTTTCCGACGGTCTATTCATTCAAACTCCTGTAGTGAGTGAGCAGCCTCCATTTAGGATTTCCTTGTGAATCGGCCTATTCGGGTACCACCCATATCGGAGAGTTGTAAGTGAAGAGATGGCCGGATGATCTCATTTTCGAGAAATTTCTGGGCATCCTTATTGATTCTTTCTCTATCTACAGGCGGAAACCTATACTGCTTCACGTGTATGGTCATTTCATTAGTAGTGATGCTCCTGTGAGACAGCACTCCTGTGTTGCCCAGCTGTTCCCCCGAGAGATCAAAGCAGTCTGCGCTGGTGGACAAGAGTTTTATGACGTACTTCCTCTCTTTATAATTCAGGTGCGTAGTAGTAGCGATTCTACTTCATTCGTCCTGTTCTTCTCGTCTCTGCCTTCTTGGTAACCTCGACAATAGTTTTATTGATCGCTCCTGATTGCTCTTACATATACCGTTGCTTTTTCCCTTAAATTTCCTTGTACATTCCGTATTATGTCTTCCTGGCCTTCACATATTTTAAACGCTTGTAGATTCAGGGTATGCAAAACAATCTTTTGATCTTCCTCGGTAGTGTTTATTGCCCTAAAATAAGCCCAACCATGATGGTTCCTAACCATGGCTTCCCCCATATATGTACCCGATAGGAATTTTATTCTCGCAATGTAGCTCGCGTTAACTTCGGAGTTCCTTACGTGGCAATGAAACACTGCACTCTTCCTTGCCGGCATGCGTACTAACCGTCTATCTGTGAACGGTACTTCTTTGTCCATGACCTTCATGAATTGTTGTATGTAGCTCACATCAGTACCGACTGATTTTAAGAGCTCGCTTCCCAAAATACCATCCTGTTCGATCGGGATGGTTTATGCCACCACATAAAATCGAACTAATTTTCCAAAGAGGTAACCAACGATCCTTCTGTTCGAATATGGTCGTCCATAATGCCGCACACTTTAATTACATCTTCATTATTGATTGTTACGTTCGACTCAATAGTACTTTCTTTAATGATGTTGACTTCTGCGCCGATTTCAACCATGAAATTGATATTCTTCTCGAGGTTTTCGATGTCCACGCTTATCGTAGGTGCCTTCGCCGTTGGCCTAAAATTTACAATTGCGATTTGCTTAACTGAGTCGCCTGTGTATTCGTTTGTCTGTGAGCGTTTTCTTTGGCGTCCCGCCCCTGTCGGATTTCGATTTTGTTGGGTTTCCCTGGTTACTAGTAGCTGAATTACTTCTCTCCTTATTATTTACCCTTTGCGACGGGCTCAGGTGATCGTCGCTTCGACTGTTCAGCCTCCGATAATCAGTTGAATTACGGTTTCTCTTTATCTTGTTTTCCGGAATCCGACGTTGCGAATGTAATGTTGAGTGTTCATCGTTAGATTCTTTACTTTGTCCTTAGATCGAAGGAAGGGAGTTCTCGCAGTGTCTTCTGCAAAAGTGGGTTGTCCTCTTTTTATTGCGGCAGTCTTTTGTCATGTGGCCGGTTCCTTTACAGTTAGTATAAATGATCTTTTTGTTTGTGATCACGTATATTCTGGTGACGTCTTTTGATCCCCTCTTGCCGGTACGAACGCGATTTCTCTCTAAAAGCGTACTTATTTTCAAAAGGGCATTAGGCGCGGTCGTCAAATCATAATACCTTTCATGTTTCATACGTAATTCATATTCTTCTGGCAAGCTATTCTCCAACCCGTCGAGCACCTCGCTCTCAATGCGTCTTCGCGTGTAATCCGACAATTCTCCCGACTCTTTGTTCTCCGCCTCGATAATAGCTTGTCTTAATTCCTTGATATGTTTGGTATAATCTAATATTCTCTCGTTAGCCTTTATAAAAATATTTGCTAATTGCTCCTTGTAATGACTCGTAGACTTTGCCTGTTGGTAGGCTGCTTTTAATGAGCTTACCAATTGCTCTACCGTATGTAATTCCTGGTCTTCTGTGACTGAATATGCATGTCCGTTTACTTTGGCTCGAATACTACGAACTAGCATTCCTTCTGTCTTCGCAGGAATAGATCCATTATCCTTTCACATACTGTCGCGTATTGTAACACGGAGGGGTTATATCCGTCAAATCGCGGAATTGTCTCCCTGATTTCCCTTAATTTAAAATCCAGCATTCCTGAAGGTGATTGCTTAAATTGTCGAGCCCTGGGTAATTTTATCTCATTGTCCTAATTGTAGTCTTCTTCATTTAAGCCCCTAGCGATCGCACTGGCGTCGACGCATCTATTCGGACTATTTCGCGAAGAGCACCGACTTCCCGCTCGATCATTTCCCAAAGTCACGTTCATCATCGATTTCTGCCGATCGAGTTCCTTTGTACGAATTTCATTTTCGCAGCGTTGTAACATTATTTCTTTTCTTTCTAATACTAATTCTTGTTTGTTGAGTTCCGTTTGTCGATCAATAATTTTTGCGTTCTGAATTCCTATTTCTTTTTCGCGTTTTTCTACTGCACTTATTCGCTCTCGAATTTCTGCTTCTTGATTCTTTGATTCAGTTTCTCGTTCTTTTATTTTTTTTTCCAAATATTTCAATCTTTGTTCTAAAGTCGTATTTTCTTTCAAACAGATGTCTATTCGAGCCTCGCGCACATTTAGTTTTTCCTCGTATAGCCTAAGCTCTTTCTCAGTGAGAAAAGCCTTAGCAGCGGCAGAAGATTTCTGCGTGTTAGTCATTCTTGTGTAATTAAATTAAAATATAATTAAATAAAATAGTAAAACGTGCCGAAAATGTAATTGGGATAAAAATTCTCCTAAGAGGCTTTTGTATCCCACCGATGCCATCAAAAAGTCAGATTATTAGAATATAGTATCGTTTTAAACGGATTGGTAATTTTTAATTATATTCCTTTTTGTTTTACGACTATTGGCCGATATACAAAACAGAAAAATATATCAAAACAGAATAAGGTGAAATCTCCTCCGATTCCACAGAAATCGGACCCTATCGATGGAAAATAAAGAAAATAAAATGTGTAAATATAACGTGTTTACATATATCAAAAACAAAGAGCTGTGAAAAATTGGCTTAAAATATCAGAAAGTCAGGCAATTCTGGAGACAGGTACGTAAGAATCGAAAAATCTTCGAAGGAACTTGTGTCTCAGTTCGGAAAATGCCACTTAAAGATTCATGATACTGCATTACATAAGAGCAAAGTTCCGTTTTAATCGTCTTATCCACCTACGAGCGATTTCTTTACCCTTGATCTTCATCCTTTAACTTGTGCTTTCCTCGAAGAAATATCAAACTATCATTAACTTTTGATCTTATCGACGTACAGATTTCATTTGTGTATGCACAATTAAAAGTAATAATGAAATTATTATGTATAACCTTTCTTCTATTTATCGATAACGTCTTAATTTGCTTAAGTTATTTTATCGTATTTACATAATTTTTGAATTGCAAAATAATTATATATATATATATATGTAATTGTTATTATATATACATATATTTACACATTATGTATACATAATTTTATATATATTATTATATATATGGTAAATATTGAAAACATTATTAAAATATATTTACGTATATGATTCGTTATTACGATATTAAATATAATATTAATTACATATATCAAAATATAATATTGACTACTGATTCTGGAACATTTCTATATCCTATAAGATCTCAACATTCTACATATTTTTATATTCTTCACTGAATTATTTATCTGAATATACTTAGAATACAAACGCACATATGTAGGTAGATAGGAGAAAAAAACATTCATATTCCCAGAGAAGAAGGCAAAGCTTAAAGACATTGATAAAAGCATAAAGAAAAGTAATTGACTATGAACGAGAGTGACAAAGAGGAATAATTCAAATAAAATAATTCAAGTTTACATAGAGCAGCTGTAAGGTACATGTGTTTTTATTCGCTTATTTAATGGTGATCCTATAAACACAATCGACCAGAAACTCCATGTTTTCTCGTTACATCTGTTTACAGCTCAACAATAGAAACTCTTCTCTATATATATCCGTTCGACTACTTTGTTCCTTTTTCTGCTTTTCTTAAAATCTGTTCAATTCAAATCATTTCTTCGAAGTATGTGTTGACTTTAGCGATAGATATGGATAAAATATAAATTACAAACAAGCGGGGAATGCTGTCCCTCACCTTGGTACCTTAATCATATCGATAGTCTTTTATATAGGCTTTTATATAGGCTTTTTTTGGTTATTTTTCTCTCATGCGTACATAACTATTGATTTCGTGTATGTTAAAGTAGTGTTAGTAAACTCTGAATGCACACGCTATCAGTCTGTCATATGTATCCTTCTCTCTAAAGATAGAGTGAGTCTGACAGTGTTCCGTGCTAGATAATAGTTTCATAAGCATTTGTTTTAAGATAAACATATAGAAAATAAGAAATATAATTAACAGTAAAAGAATTAGTATATAAATTTGCGAAAAAGATAAGAATATGTCTAATATATTTTTAATAATAATCAGTGAGAAATTGTACATTATATTATTTTAATAAATATTAAAACATAAATTCATTTCCATATAACATATGAAAAGAACACCCAGGTCTCTTTCTCTAATATGATTGCACCTGGAGGCCTAGTCCACTATATGGAACTTCAAATTTAACTACTACTAATAATAATATATAAAAACTACTATTACAGAAGATAGTAATAAAGGTGATAATAGTGATGATGATGATGATGATGATGATGATGATGATAATGATGACATGATAATGATACAGATAATAATGTTGATGATGATAATAATAATAATAACAAGAATAATAACAATTATAACAAGAAAAACCATAATAACAATAACAATCATAATAACAATAATAATAATAGCGATTAAAGTAACAATAATAACAAAAATATTAATAAAGATAATTACAATAATAACCACAACAAAGATAATAATAATAAACATTTTTTTTCTTTTTCGATTGTCAGAAAATGCCAATATTTACGCATTCACCCAGGGACTCTGCCCTCAAGAGGAACCCTACACCATTCGGGTCCCCCTTCTTGGAGTGTCGGGCTCACCGTTGGAATTGGCACTACCGACTAAACTCATATCCATCCCAGTGGCATAGGGAAACCATCCCGCCTCCGCCATGTAGCATTACTTCGGGGTGGCACCACTGCATGATGTCCCCTTACGGGACTCTCCCTTTGGCTCTAAGTGGCAGGAACCTGGAGCAGCGTTATGGGCCGCCTATCTCCCTCTTATTTTGGCGCAAGATGGCCCTAACGTACCAGGCCACCTTGTTCCATTCCTTCTGACCTCGGAGCACTTTCTCGACAACGTTGCCGAACGAAATGTCACCGATGTCCCGCTCCAAGGCGAGTCTTTCGGCACTCCACTGGGTACATCTGAAGAATGTGTGGTACGCGTCGTCGTTCGTCGAGTCTCCATAGGGGCAGTTGCCGTCTGCTATCTTCCTCATTTTTGCGAGGTAGGAGCGGAACAGGCCATGCCCTCTCTAGAATTGGGTGAGGTTGAAATCGACCTCTCCCATTTCCCGGTTTAGCCAGTTATCTAGTCGACTGATGAGTCGGTCATCTGCCCCTAGGCTCCTGTTCCCATCTGCTTTGCCAGGCCTCGATGCTGCTAGACTTGGCGAGCTTTGATGCCTCCTCCTTTCCCAGAACGGGCTTCTGCTGGAGGACGAATGTGCTGGTGTCTTTTCTGAGCTAGTAGATTGATCGGGATTACCACCGCGACCACTAGCACTGCGGGCTTTGAGACCGTGCGGTAGGAGCACACGATTCGGCGAGGGCCCCTCCTCTGTACCGTGGCTATGCGCTTGCGATATTTCTCGTATCGCAGCGCTTCGGCCCTGACTTCGCGCTATACAGCATCACTGCTTCGGCTGCGCGCATCAGTAGACGGCTCATGCACGGTCGAGGTCCGTTGACATTGGCCATGAGTGTGCCAAGCGAGGCTACTACCTTTGCCGCCTTGTCGGCTGCTCTAATTATATGCTCTCCGTAATTTAGTTTGCTATCAAGCATAATTCCTAAATACTTGTCGGCCGACTTCGTTTGGACCGTTGCTACTCCTATAGCGAAGCTGCGGAAGGTTTTGATGCTCTTCTTTGTATGTAGCACGATCTCAATCTTCTGAACTGCTAAGGACAACCCGTGTTCTTCCATCCAGGAGATGACTCTGCGCATAACGTGGTTGAGCAGCAGCTTTGCCTCCTTCGTGTTTCATGCGTTTATGACAACTGCAATGTCATCTGTGTACCCAACCATGAAAGCACCTTCCGTGACTGCCATATGTAGGATTCCGTCGTAAAAACTATTCCATATATCTGGTCTTAGTATAGAGCCCTGGGCTGCCCCCGATGTCAACTCCAAGCTTCTCGGACCATCCCCTGTATTGTATTCTAGGAAGTGCACATTCAGGTAGTCCCCGAATATTCGTAATAGGTACTCCGGGACCCTGAAATTATGTTCGAGCGCTTCCACTGCCAAGTCCCACCTGACGGAATTGAAGGCATTTCTCACGTCTAAGGTGGCCAGCAGACTCAAATGGCGGGATAGTTGATTCCTGCACTCCGTCATTTTAGCGGCCGTGACAACCTCCTGGACTGCGTGGATGGTAGAGAGGCCGGATCGAAACCCATACTGGCAAGCAGCAAGATCGCCTGCTGCCCTCAAGGACGCATCCAGACGTGGCTTAAGCAACTACTCCAGTAGCTTGCCAGCCGTATCGAGCATACAAATTGGCCTGTATGACAAAGCGGCTTCTGCCGGAACCCTGCCCTTGCTTATGAGCACAAGTCTCGCTTTCTTCCACGGGGCGGGGAAGATGCCCTCCCTGAGGGTTATACATGTTCAGCAAGAGCTCAGGGTGACTCTGCGCGACGGCTTTCATTACTTCCGCTGGAAGGCCGTCTGGACGTGGAGCTTTCTTTTTCCGCATAGAAGATGCGGCCCTCAGTAGCTTCTCTTCCGTAAATTGTGGCTTTTCAGGTCTGCCAGGCGCAGCCGTGCCAATCTCTCTCTTCGGCTGTGCGGTGAACAGATTATACACTATGTTCTTCAAAGTCCTTGGGTTCTAAGAGATTCCTTGCGTTTGGGTTCCCAGCTTGCGAGTGACGATCTGGAACACTAATCCCCACGGATTTTGGTCGATATCCAGGCACAGCTCCTTCCAGCACCGTCGTAGACTGACCTTGATGGTCCTCTTCAATGCTTTTTTGATATTCTGCAACCAAGGGAGCAGCGCCGAGTTCGCGTCTCATCGCTCGTTGTGCTAACCGGCGAAGCCTTAAGCACTTTTTGCGAAAGACTGCGATCTGGTTCATCCACCAGTATGCAGACGTCTTCGCCGTTTCTTCTTTTTCTTTGGCACTGCAACCGCGCATGCATGTTGGATGAGTTGCATAGTTGCTGCGGTCATTTTCCTGACTTGTGCAGTTGGCGATTGACTCGCGGAAGCAATTTGAAGAGATCTCCTACCTTCATCTATGGCTGCGGATAGTCTCTCTCGATCCCTTTTATCGATGTTCCACCGGGGAGGGTCGCGCTGCGCTTGTCAGAGCTGGCCTCCTATCGTGTACGTCGAATAAAATGTACTGGTGATCGCTGCCGGTGTTATCTTCGATCACCCGCCAGCCTACGATTCTTGCCACAAGGTGTTCGTTGACTAGAGAGACGTCCGCGATCGTCTCTCTGTAGCTAGGCTTTCGGAAGGTTGACGTCGAGCCTGTGTTGAGCACTGCTAGCTTCAGACTCGGCACAACTTCCATGATTCGTCTTTCTCCGGCCTGACCTCCTCCCATTCGAAAGCTTTGGCTTTGAGGTCTCCACCCACGATGAGATCCCCTTGCATTTCCCGCAGTGCGTCTTCCAGATCGTCCAGTTTGGTGTGGAAATCGTCTATCCGATCGTTCGGGGTGAGATATACGTTGAAATAAGTCATCGAGTTATGTCTCACCCATATGTAACCGCGTCCAGATCCATGATCCGATACATGCATCAGTTACTGATCTGGGATCCAGATGGCCGCTGTGCCCAATTCGTCGGCGTAACGTCCTGCTCTTGCCCTGTTCTGGTACTGTTCGCTGATTAGCTTTTTTCTCAGAGCAGAGCTAGGTTAGGAGGTGGTGAGTTGTCCTGCTCCTATTGAGGTTACCCTTCAGTACCCTCATCCTTTCTTCATTATGTTGGCTGTGGCAAGGGCCTCCTCGAAGGCTGTGCACGCCCTTGATCCTGCCACGTGCTTCTTGGCTTCAGCTCCGTTATTTGAGCACAAGAAGCAAGTGGGCTCGCTGACCTTGCAGTCTTTGATCTTGTACTCTGTTTAGCCGCAGAAATAGCAGAGCTTACTGCGATCAGGGCCTTTACACGTGGCGCTATGGTGGCCATAGTCAAGGCAGCTGTAGCATCGCCTCACCTTTGCCCTTCGCCTAACCTTGCAGCTGACGAAGCCGACCAGTACACGGCTGGATTTCAAAAGCTTTCCCGCTGCTTCCTCTTTTATGTTGACAATAGCAAGGTGCTGCTGTCTCACGTTTTGGTTCGTCAACGTTCCTTACGTTGAGTTTCCCCGAGTAGCCTGGCAGGGTCCTCTGTATAGCCTCCTTGACTTCTGCTGCCGAAGTGCAGCAATCGCAGTTCCTTATCTCCAGCGTAGCTCTGGGGACCAGTTGCGTAATGCTGCTCAATTCTCCCACTTCTTTCCTCAGGGTTTCTGCGAACGTTGTCCTGATTTCCGCAGTAGTCCTCTTGAACTCGAGAAGAACTCCTCCCTTTCTTGTCTGCCGGGCCTATCTAACGTCTATTCCTGCTGCACTGGTCTTGATGCGCTGATGGATGACTCCAACTACGTCTACGTAGGTTTTACCTTGCGCAAGTTTCAGAAGAATCGCGTCCGGCCTCGTTCTTCTTCTCGGCCTACCCTTTGCTTTGCTCGTGTTCCTTTTTTCCTGCCGTGGGGGTTTCGTCGCCTTCTTTAAAGGTTTTTCTTTTCTTTTTTTGTTTTTGACGTCCTCCGTCCACTTGGTGGCTTCGTTTGTTGTCGCTTCTTGGTTTGGTCTTTTGAGACTTTCTTCAGAAAACTGCGGCGGGCTTGTGACTACTCTCTTAACTGTGCTAGCATCAGCTACAAAGTTAGCACGTGGCCGCTGAAAGACACGGGCGGGGATCCTCGCTCCCTCATTTTCCTTTATTCGCGATATATAAGCGAACTTGAAACTGTCCATTATCTCCTTCAGTTCTGGGATCCCTTGTTTAATGGCGTTGTTTACATTGGGCTGCCGAGTCACGGCCGCCTCATCTTGGCAACGAGTGCTTTCGCTTGCCCGAGTTTCTCTCCCTCCCCATCTTTTGGTGACCCCTTCGTAGGCTGAGAGCGTATATTATTATCGCTCTGAGCAGCTTTTCCAGTTGATACTGGGCTGTTTTGCTGTTTGTTTTTGTCTATTGTTATTTTTTTCCATAAATTTATTTAAATCCAGAGAGTCAGGCCGCCTCCGAACGCGGCGCCTCAGGAAGTGGGGGGGGGGGTGATCACCCTCCCAATTATCCCGATTGTTGCGAGAGCTTTTGACTATAAGGACGGGAATGGAGCATTCGTCCTCGCCGTTCACCTATTTCCTTCATCGGCTTCTTGACACTACCGTGGGTGCGACGTGGAGACGCCGGGTGTTTTCCGCGAAAATTGTGCTTTACGTATCATCCCGCACATCCCTTTCGGGCAACTTCAACGTACCTGCCAGTCTCCTGGCCCTGCCGTAACCCTTACAGGGTACAGACATCCGGGCCAGATGATCCCTGGTTTTTTTTCGGAGGTTGAACTCCTCCTGTCTCGGTTTCCGACGGCGCTACTCGTCGGTAGGAGAGGAGCGCTCTAATTCTCCTCTTGGTGGGTAATAATAACAACTATGCTTTGTTATATAATATATTATTAAAATATATTAGAATACATTTGTCGAGTTCCATCTTTATAAACACGATCGAATCCGCGTTCTTCCCAATGAAGCATTGGATATATATAAACAATTGTTGAGTGCCGCATGATTTTCTTTCCTGATAATCGAAGCGCCTCCTATGCGATGAAAATAAGAGTTTCGTAATTCTTAGTCCTAGATGCAGATGCCGCTTGAGATGGCGGCGGCACTGCCATCATAGACCAGAATAGATAGCGCTGCATGAGTCCTCGGAGGATCGTCGAGTATGCCGTCCAGCCATAGAGTATAGTTCGCGGAACTAACACGTCCTAGATGGCAGCAGTGGCCAACATCCGGGATGGCGTCCAATACCACGTATATCTTGATCGACTCTATCAGGCAACCACAAAGGGCGGCACATTATTGATCGTAGTAGTAGTAGCAGCTTGCGCTAACGGCGATGGTGCAATCGTAACCTGGAGTAGATAGCGCTGAATGAGACCTCGATGAGCATTTTAGTTCGCTGTCGCGCTATAGACTATAGGCCCCGCAAATAACACATAATAGCGTCCAAAACATCGACAATAAATCCGAACACATTTTCCCACACAACACATTTGATGTTCAATATATAAACACTATTTTCACCTCTACTTGCTCACTGTTAACCAATTCACTAGCGAGATATAAAATTTTCTGGCGCTAAGATGGAATAGAGTGCGAAAAACAGCACGAAATACGGAGCGCATGACGATACTACTCTTTCGTATTAACGCCATGATGGAACTCCCATTAACAATTACAGTAATAATAATAACAATAACAATAACAATAATATCAATAATAATAACAATATGAACAACATTAACAGTAATAACAATAATAATATCAATAACAATGACAATAACAATAACAATAATACCAATAATAATAACAATAACAATAACAATGACACTAAAAATAACAATAATAATAAAAATAACAATTACAATAACAATAACAATAATAATAACAATAATAACACAAATAATAACAAAAACACTATCAATAACAATAACAATAACAATAGTATCATTAAAAATGGCAATAACAATGACAATAAGTAATACAATAACAATGATATCAATAATAATAACAATAACAATAACAACAAACTATGTCAGTGACAAATATTACTTATTGATACATTAATAACAATAATAATAATAATAATAATAACAATAATAGCAATAACAATAACAGTAATAATAATAATAACAATAACAATAACAATAAAAATGATAATAACAATAATAATGATACTACCAATAATTATAACAATAACAATAATATCAATAATAATAACAATAACAATGACAACAACAACAACAATAACAATAATATCAATAATAATAAAAATAAAAATTACAGCAAACAATAACAATAACCACAATTACATCATTATGAACAATAACAATAATAATAATAACAAAAGTAGCAATAATAATAACATTAGCTACATCAATAACAATAACAATAACAATAATAAAAATAACAATAACAATAATGATAAGAATAACATTATCATTAATAATAATAATAATAATAACAATAACAAAAATAAAAACAATAACAATAACAGAAACAATTACAATATCAAAAATGGCAATAAGAATAACAATAACTATAATAAAAGTAATAATAACAACGTTGACAATAATAACTATAATAATAATAATAACGATGACAATAACAATAACAATAATAACAATAATTATAACAATATAATAACAATAACAATAGAATCAATAATAATAACAAAAACAAACAATAACAACAACAATAACAATAATACCAATAATAATAAAAATAACAATAACAACAAATAATAACAATAACTATAATAACATCATTAATAACAATAATAACAAAAATAATAAAAATAATAGCTATAATTAAAAATAGCAGTAGCAATAATGATAATAACAATAACAAAAACAATGACAATAACAGCAACAATAGCAATAACAATAATAATAACAATAAAAATAACAATAATAACAATATTAATAGTAATGACCGTATCTATAAAAGCAAAAATAGTTACAATAACAATAACAATAACAATAACAGTAATAAAAAATACAATAACAATAGCAATAACAATAACAATATCAATAACAATGATAGTAGCAGTGACAATAACAATAACAATAACAATATCAATAACAATAACAATAAAATTAACAATAACAATAATAACAATAATAATAACCACAACAGTAACAATAATATTGATAACAACAATAATAACAATAATAATAGCAATAATAATGATAATAATAGTAATAATAATAATGATAACAACTATAATAACAATAACAATAGCAATAACAATAACAGTAACAATATTAATATTATCAGTAATAAGAACAATAATAATAGCAATAATATCAATAACAATAAAAATAATAATAACAATAATATCAATAACGATAACAATAAAAATAATAACAGTAACAAAAATAATAACAATACCAATAAATGTAAAAATAATATCAATAATAATAACAAAATCAATAATAACAATAACAATAATGATAATAAAAATAATAATAACAGTAACAATAATATCACAAATAATAACAATATCAATAATAACAATAACATTAATAAGAGTAACGATAACAATAATAACGATAAGAATAACAGTAACAATAATAACAGTAATAATAACAATAGCAATAATAACCACATTTACAATAATAATAACAATAACAATAACAGTAACAATTACAATAACAATAAGAAGAACAGTAACATCCGTAACAATAATAAGAATAATAAGAATAATAATATTTTAATAATAATAATAATGACAATAATAATAGTAATAATAGTAGTAATAATCACAATAATAATATTAATATTAATAACAATAACAATAACAATAACAATAACAATTCTAATAATAACAGAAAAAATAAATATTAAAATAACAAATATAACAATAAGAATAACAATAACAAAAATAATAATTATAATAATAATAAATAACAATAACAATAATACCAGTAATAATAACAATAACAATAACGACAAACTGTGACAATAGCAATAATAACAATAATAATAACTTAAACAATATCAACAGCAATAACATTTACAATATTGTCAATAATAATAACAATAACAATAGAAAATCAATAACAATAAAATCTATAATAATAACAATATCAATAATAACAATAACAATAACAATAATAACAAAAATAATATCAATAACAATAACAATAACAATTACAACAACAATAACAATATCAGCAACAATAACAATAACAGTAAAAATAACAATAATACCAGTAGCAATAATAACAATAATAATAATAATAATAATAGTAATAATAATAATAATAATAATAATAATAATAATAATAATAATAATAATGATAATAATAATAATAATAATAATAATAATGTCAATAATAATAATATCAATAATAACAATAACAATAATAACAAAAGTAATAATAATAATAATAATAATAACAATTACAGTAATAATAATAATTATTATTGTTATAATTATAATAATAATAGTAATAATAATATTAATAACAACATCAATATCAATAACAATAACAATAAATATAAAAATAATAACAATAATAATAACAATAATAACAGTAACAAAAACAATAACAGTAAAAATAATAATAATAATAGTAACAATTACAATAACAATAATAATAACAGTAACAATAGCAATAACAATAAGAATAAAAATAATAACAGTAACATTAAAAATACTAATATTAACAATAATAATAATAATAACAATAATTATGATAACAGTTATAACAATAACAATAATAGCAATAATAATAATGATATTAATAATAATAATAAAACAGATTTTTTTGATGTTCTGAGAATGCCAATCTTTACGCACTAACTCAGGGCTTCATCAGCTTTGGGAAACATTCACCATTTGGGTCCCCCATTAAAGTACCTGGAGTATCCTGTTTACCGTTGGAATAGGAACTATCGACAAAACTCATATGTGGTAACGCCATGTGGCCTTACTTCGCGATGGCGTCACAGCATCCGGTCCCATTACGGGATTCTCTCTTCGGCTCTAGGTGGCAGGAACCTGTAGTGACATTATTCGGGCTATATTAGACCGCCATCTCCCTCTTCTTTCTGCGCAAGATGGCTCTAACGTATTAGGCCACCTTGTTCCACTTCTCTTGACGTCGGAGCATTTTCTCGACTACGTTGTCTGGCGAGATGTCTCCGAGATCCTGCTTCAAGGCGAGTCGTTCGGCGCTAACCCGGGTAGATCTGAAGAACGTGTTGAGGGCGTCGTCGTTGGTGGAGCCCCGTAGGGGTAGCTGCCGTCTGCTATTTTTCTCATTTTTGCGAGGTAGGAGCGGAATAATAATAATAATAATAATATTAATAATAATAATAATAATAATAATAATAATTTTTTTTGATGATCTGAGAATGCCAATCATTACTTACTATCCCAGGGACCCCACTAGAAATGGGAACACTTCACCATTTGGGTCACCCATTACAGTCCCTGGAGTGACGGGATCACCGTTGGAATAGGCACTACTGTCCAAACTCATATCCATACTAGTGACAGTTAATCCATCCCAACATTGCCATGTGGCATCACTTCGGGTTGGCGCCGCTGCATCCGGCCCCTTTATGGAACTCTCCCTTTAGCTCTACGTGGCAGGAACATGGATCGACGGTTCTTACGCTTCTATGGGACGACCATCTCCCTGTTCTTTCTGCAAAAGTTGGCCCCGACGTGTCAGGCCACCTTGTTCCACTTCTCCTGATTTCGGAGCATTTTCTCGATCACGTTATCTGTCGAGATGTCTCCGTGGTCCTGTTTCAAAGAGAGTCGTTCGGCGCTATACCGGATACATCTGGAGAACGTGTGATGGGCGTCGTCGTTGTGCGAGTTCCAATAGGGGCAGCTGCCGTTTTCTACATTCCTCATTTTTGCGATATAAGTGCGGAATAATAATAATAATAGTAATAATACACACGCATAACTTTCTCTATACTAGAACGGGATATTTCCAAGCTCGACAGTCGCATTGTTTGATAGTTTCTTGCATAACTTTTCCTCTATTACTCGGAATATATCCAATTTCGATAGTCACATTGGTACTCTAATCACTCGCATATCTTTCCCTCGACTAGAAAGAATAATAGTATTTCCGACAGGCGAATTGTATCTGTAAGTACACGCATAACTTTACTTCGCCTATTCGGATTATTTCCAAATCCTACAACCGCGTTTGTTCGAGAGGCACTTGCATGACTTTTCCACGACTAGTCGGAATTGCCCAAGTCCGACAGCTGCTTAGGTTTGTGAGGCAATCGCATAACTTTCATTCGACTAATCGGATTAGTTCCATGTCCGATTGTCGCATTGGACCGCGAAGCACTCCCGTAACTTTCCCCAGACCTGTGGGTATATTTCTAAGTCCGGCAGCCGCATTGGTTTCACATGAACTCACATAACTTTTCCTCGACTAGTCTGTATATTTCCATGCCCGGATGTCGCAATATTTCACAAGTCACTCGGATAGCTCTCTCTTTACTAGTCGTGATACTTTCAAATCTTGCAGTCGCATTGGTTTGTGAGGCAATCGCATAACTTTCCTTCGACTATATGGAATAAATTCAATTCCGACAGTCGCATTGGTGCAGGTGTCAGTAGCATAACTTACCCTCGATTAGACGGAATAATTCCAATTCTGATAGCCGCATTGGAACGTAAGGCACTCGCATAACTTTCCCTCGACTAGGCGCAACACTTCCAGGCCCATTTGTCGCATTGTATCGATAGGCACTCGCGCATTATTAACTCTTCAATTCGGAATATTACTAGGTACGACGTTCACATTAATTCGAGGGGGACTCATATAGCATTCCATCGACTATTCGGAATATTTCAATATCCATGAGTCGCATTAGTTCACAAGTTACTCGTAAAACTTTCCATCGAATTGTTGGAATATTTCCAATTTCCACAGACGCATTGGTGCTAGAGGTACTCGCACAAATATCCCTCGACAAATCGGTGAATTTCTAAATCTGATTGTCGCATTGTATCGAGACACACAAGCAAAATTCTTCCTCTTCTAGTCGATATACTTCTATTTCTGACGATCGCATTGTTCCGAGAGGCACTTGCATAACTTTCCATGCACTAGGTCGTAATATTTACAGGTCTGACAGTCGCATTGGTTCGAGAGGTACTCACCTAACTTTCCCTCGACATGCTGATGTATTTCCAAGTGTGACAGTTGCAATGGTCCGTGAGACGCTCACACAAGTTACTTTTGACTAGCCGGAACATTGCTAGATGCGACAGTCGCTATGGACCTAGGAGCACTCTCATAAAATTCCCTCGACTAGTAGAAACACTTTCAAGTACGACATTCGCAATAGTTGGAGAGACGCTCGCATAACTTTCCCTCCACTAGTCGGAGTACTTCTCGATCTGACAATCGCATTGGATCGAGAAGCAATCCTATATATTTCCCTCGAATAGATGGAAGATATTCAGGTCCGACGGTCGCATTCTTTTGGGAAGATGTCGCATAACATTTCCTCGTCTAGTCGGAATATTCTTAAGTCCGACAGTCGCATTGTTTCGAAATGCAATAGCATAACTTTTCCTCGACTACTCGGTATATTTTTAAGTCCAATTGTCGCATAGCGTCATAAGTAATTCGCATAACTCATCCTCTGCTAGTCGGATACTTTCAACTCAGACATTCACATTGGTCGATATGTTACTCACATAACTTTCCCTCGACTAATCGGAATATGTCTAAGTCCAACATTCGTAATGGTTCAAGATGCACTCACATAATATACCCTCGACTAGTCGGAGTATATTCATGTCCGACCGACGCATTGGCGTGTGAAACAATCGAACTTCATTCTTTCGACTATTCGTAATATTTCCAATTTTGAAAGTCGCATTATTTCGAGAGACACTCGCCGATTTTTCACACGATACGTCGGAATATTTCCAAAATGGACAATCGCATATTTTTGAGAGATACTCGCTTAACTTTACTTCTTGTAGTCGGAATATTTATAGAGCCGACGGTCTCATTGATTTGACATTCACATATTAAGCAGTTTCTCGAATAGTCGAAATTTTTCCAAGTTCCATAGTCGCATTGATTGGTGAGGCACCCGCAACACTTTCCGTCGACTAGTCGAAAAGTTCCATGTCCGACCGTCGCATTTGTTTGAGAGGCACTCGATCAACTTTCCCTTGACTAGAAGGAATTACTCAAGGTCCGACAGTCGCATTGGTGCGAGTGACACTCGCACAAATCCGCCTCGTTTAGTCGGAATATTATTAGGACCTGCTGTCGTAATGGTCTGAGAAGAATTCGCATAACTTCCATTGTATAGTTGGTGTATTTCTATATACGAGAGACGCAATAGTTCATAAATCATTCGAATAACTTTCTGTCGATTAGTCGGAATATTTTCAAGTACGTAAGTCGCAATATTTCGAGCAAAACTTGCATAATATTTCCTCAACTAGTCATGTTATTTATATTTCTGAAATTCGCATTGTTTCGAGAGGGACTCGCATCTCCCTCCCTTGGCTAGTCGGAATACTTCCAAGTCCGACAGTCGCGTTGGTTCAAGAGGCACTTGTATAATTTTCCATCGTTTTGTCGGAATATTTCCAAGAAAGATAGTCGCGTTGGTTTGAGATGCACCAGCGTTTCTTACCCTCGCTTAGTCGAAATATTACCACGTCCAATAGTCTCATTGGATCACAATTCGCTTGCATAACTTTCTCTCGAATAGTAGGCATATTTCTATGTCCGAGTGTTGTATTGGTTCGAGATGATCTCATATAAGTTACTTTTGTCTATTCGGAATATTTCCTAGTCCGACAACGGTTTTGGTTCGAGAGTCACTCGCATAACTTTTCCCGATTAGTCGGAATATTCTCAATTCCTACAGGCGCAATGGTTCGGGAGTCACTCGCATAACTTTTGCTCGAATTATCGGAATATATCCAAGTCTAACAGTCGCATTGGTTCGAGAGGCACTCGCATAAATTTCTCCCGACTTGTTGGGATATTCCCAAGTACAACGTCAACATTGGTTCCAGATGAAAATCGCATATCTTTCCCTCTACCATTCTGTTATTTTTCAATGCCAGACAGCCATTTATATTCGAGAATCACTCGCATAACATACCTTCGCCTAGGCGGAATAGTACCTATACTGACAGTCGTATTGGTCCGAGGGGTACTCGCATACATTTCCCTCGACTAGCCGTACTATTTCTAAGGCCGTCAATTGCATTGGCTCACAAGTCACTCGAATAACTTTTCCTCGACTGGTCGGAATATTTCCAGGTTCGACAGCCGTCTTGGTTCCAGAGTCACTCGTATAACTTTCCCAAGACTATTCGGAATATTTCTTAATCCGACAGCCACATTTTTTGAGACGCACTGTAAAAAATTTCCCCGACTAGTAGCAATATTACCAAGTCCGTCGTTCGCATATTTTCTAGAATTACTCGCATAACTTTTCCTTGACTAATCGTAATATTTCCAAGAACGAAAGCTGCATTGATTCAAGAAGCATTCGAATAACATTCTATCGGCTAGTCGGAATATTCCCAAATCTGACCGTCGCATTGGTTCCAGAGTTACACGCATAACTTACCCAAACTCGTCGGAATTGGTCCAAGGCTGACAGCCCCATTGGTACGACTAGACGGAATATTTCTACGTCCAAAATTTGAATTGGTTCTAGAGGCACTAGCAGAACATTCCCTCGTTTAGTTTTAATTTTTCCTAGTTCGACTGTCGCATTAGTATACAAGTCAGTCGCATAACGTTAACTCGATTATTGGGAATGTTTTTAATTCTGACATTTTCATTGTTTAGATATGCGCACGCATAACTTTCCCACTTCTAGACGGATTGTTTCTGGGTCTAACATTAACATTGGTTCGAGCGGCACACGTATAACTTTCCCTTGAATAGACGGAATATTCCCTAATCCCAAATTCGCATTGGTTCACAAGTCACTCGAAAAACTTTCCCTCCACTAGTCGGAATAATTCCAAATCCGACAGACGCATTGGTACAAATGGCACTCGCATATCTTTTCCTCGATTAGTCGGAATACTTTTAGATCCAACGTTTGAATTAGTTCGAGATGTACCAGCATAATATACCCTCGTGTAGTCTCAATTTTATCTAGTACGACAGTTGTATTAGTTCACTAGTCTATCGCATAACTTTACCTCGATTAGTCGGAATGTTTCTATGTCCGTGTAAATTGCCCTCGACTAGTCGCTATATTTCCAAGTCAGACAGCCGCATTTGTTCGAGAAGCTTTCGCATAACATTCTCTCGGCCACTGGGAATATTCCCATTTCCGACAGCTGCATTGGTTCTCAAGTCACTCGAATAACGTTTCCTCGTCTAGTCGGAATGATTCCAAGTATGTCATTCGCTTTTGTTCAATTGGCACTCGCACAAATTTCCCCAGACATGACGGAATATTTCTTAATCCGATAGCCGCATTTGATCGATGTCCATTTGAACAACTTTCCCCGACTTGTGGGAATACTTGCAACTCAGATGGCTGCAATAGTTCCAGAGGCATTTGAATAACATTTCCCGACTTGTCGAAATATTTCCAAGTCCAACTGCTGAATTGGTTCGAGAGGCAATGGCATGACTTTACCACGACTAGTCAGAATATTTCCAAGTCCGATAGCTGCATTGGTTCATTACATACTCCCATAACTTTCCCTTGACTCGTCGAAATATTTCCAAGCGCGATGGACGCAATGGTGCGAGAGTCACTTGCATAACTTTCCTTCGACTATTCGGAATACTACTATGTCCAACACCCGCATTGGTACGAGGGGCCCTTCGCATAACATTCCCTCGGCCACTGGGAGTATTCTCAATTCCGACAGTCGCTTTTATTCATAAGCCATTTGAGTAACTTTCCCCTGCTAGGCGGAATATGTCCAAGTACGTCAGCTGCATGGTTTTGAGAGTCACGCGCATAACTTTCCGTGATGAGTCTGAATATTTCCAAGCCCGACAGACGCATTATTGCGAGAGGCTCTCTCGTAACTTTTTCTCGACTATTCATGATGTTTCCAAGTCTGGCCGTCGAATTGGTCCTAGAGTCATTCGCATGACTTTTCCTCGGTGCTTCGAAACATTACAAGTCCAACCATCGCATTAGTTCTAGAAACACTTGAATAACTTTCCCCCGTATTGTGGTAATATTTCCAATTCCGACAGCTGCATTGGTTCAAGAATTACTTGCAAAAATTTCGCTCGGTTAATCTGGACATATCCAAGACCGAATGTCACATTGGTTCCAGAATACCTCGCATAACATTCCATCGACTAGTCGGAATATTTCCAAGTCCAATAGCTGCATTGGTTTGAGAAACACTCGCGTAACTGTCCCTAGACAAGCCATAATAATATCAATTTCGATAGCAGCATTGGTTCACAAGGCACTCGTATAACTTTCCTTCGATTAATCGGGATATTTTAAGTCCAACAGTCGCATTGGTTCGAGAAACACCTTTTCAACTATCCTTTGTCTAGTAGGAATTCTTCCAATTACGACAGTCGCATTTGTTCGAGAAGCACTCACATAACTTTTCCTCGACTATTCGTAATATTTCCAAGTACGACAACCGCATTGGTTCGAGAGGCACTCGCAGGACATTCCCTCGACTACTGCCAATTTTCCCAATCCCGACAGTTGCTTTGGTTCACAAGTCACTCAAATATTGTTTCATCGTGTAATCGGAATAATTCCAAGACCGACCGTCGCATTGATTCATGAATAGGTCGCATAACCTTACCTCGACTACTCGGAATATTCCCAAGACCGATAATCGCTTTGTTTCTAGAGTAACTCGCATAACTTTACCTTGACTAGTCGGAATTTTTCATAGACCTACAAACGCATTGGATCGAGAGGCACTCGCATAACTTTCCAACGTCTAGGGGCTATAGTTCCAAGTCCGGCAATCGCATTGGATCTAGTGTTACTCGAAGAACTATTCCTCGTCTAGGTGGAATAATACTTAGTCCTACAGTCGTATTGGTCCGAAAGGCACTCGCATAATTTTCCCTCGACTAATCGGAATTCTTTTTTATCCGACAGTCGCTTTTATTTTGAAGCAATCGCATAAATTTTTTCCACTAGTAGGAATATTTCCGAGTCCCACAGTCGCATTGGTATACAAATCATTCGCATAACTATACTTAGACTAGTAGGTATATTAACATAAACAAAAGTCGCCTTTTTTCGAGTGGCACTCGCAAAACTTTCATCTAACAAATCGGAATATTTCCACGTCCGCCTATCGCATTGTTTCGAGAGGCACTCGTTTAACTTAATTGGACTGAGCGGAATATTTCCAAGACGGACAGCCACATATGCTCGATAGGAACTTCCAGAACTTCCCCTGACAAGTTGGAATATTTCCAAGTCCGATGTCCACATTGGTACCAGAGGCAATCGCATAACTTTCCTAACACTAGACGGTATTTTTCCAAGTCCCGCAGCCGTATTAGTTCGAGATGCATTCGCATAACATTTCCCCGTCTTGTCAGAACATTTCCAAATCCGTCAGTCGCTTTGATACAAAAGGCACTCATATAACTTTCCCTCGACCAGTCGGAATATTTCCTAGTACGACAATTGCATTAGTTCGAAAAGCACTCGCATACATTTCTCTCGACTGTTCGAAATATTTCCAAGTCCGACAGTTGCAATGGATCGGGAGTCACCCGCAAAACTTTCCCTCGGCATGTCAGAATATGTCCAACTCCAGCAGCTGTAGTGGCTCGGGAGGCTCTCTCATTAATTTCTCCCGACTAGTTGGAATATTTCTAAGTCCAACAACCACATCGGTCCCAGAAGATATCACATAATTTTCTCCCGACTAGTCGGGTTATTTCCAAATCCGATAGTTGCAATGGGACGAAAGTCACTCGTATAACTTTTCTTCTCCTAATCGGAATATTTCCAAGTCAGACGGTCGCATTGGTTCACAAGTTACACACATAGCTCTCTCTTTACTAGTTGGTATATTTCTCAGTCCGACCTTTGCATTGTTCGAGATGCACTCGCATAACTTTTCTTTGAGTACTCGGTATATTTTCATTCCGACAGCCGCATTGGTTCGAGAGTCACACAAATATCTTTCCCTCGACTTGTCGGAATATTTCCATGTCAGTCAACTGCATAGTTTCACAAGTTAATCGCATAACTTTCCCTCGTCTAGTCTGAAATTTATAAAGCCCGACGGTCGTATATATCCGAGACGTACGCGCATAAGTTTCCCTGGACTACTCGATATATTTCCAAGACAGATAATCGCTTTGGTTCTAGAGTAACTCGCAAAACATTTCCTGGACAAGTCGGAATGTTTCATAGACCGACAAACGCATAGGAACGAGTTGCACTCGCATAACGTTCCCTCGTCAAGGCGCTGTAATTCCAAGTCCGGCTATCGCATCGGTTTGAGTGTCACTTGCAGATCTTTCTCTCGTCTAGGCGGAATAGTACTTAATCCGACAGTCGTATTGGTCCGAGAGGCACTCACGTAACCTTCCCTTGATTAGTCGGAATTTTTCTAGGTTCGACCATTGAATTGGTTCGAAAGGTAAACCTATATCTTTCTTTCGACTAATCGAAATGTTTCTTATTACTACATTCACATTGGTTCTAGAGGCACACGCATAATATTCCCTCGTCGGTATATATCCAAGTACAAATATCACATTGGTTTACAAGTCACTCGCATAATTTTCCGTCGAATAGACGAAATATTTACTAGTTCGACAACCGCCATGTTTCACAAGTCACTTGCATAACTTTCCATCGACTAGTCGGGATATTTCAAAAGTCAGTCGCATTGGTTTATATGACACTTGCATAACTCTTCCTCGACTAGTCGAGATATTTCCAAGTCCGACAGCCACTATGGTTCACTAGTCATGTGCATAACTTTCCATGGACTAGTCGGGATATTTCAAAGTGAAACAGTCGCATTAGTTCTCAAGTTACACACATAATTTTCTGTCTATTAGTAGTAATGTTTTCAAATCCGATATTCGCATTGTTTCGAACACACTCGAATAATTTTTCCACGGCTAGGCTGAATACAACTAGGTCTGGCAGTAGCATTGTTATTAGGGGAACTCGCATAACTTTTCATCGATTAGTCGGAATATTTCCAAGTCAGACAGTCGCATTGCGTTCGAAACGCTCACGCATAACTTTTCTTCGACTAGTCGGTAAGTTCTAAGTCCGACAGTCGCATTGGTTCGATAGATAATTGCACATCTTTTCTCAGACTATTCGGAATATTTCCATATTCGACAGTCGCATTGGTACGGGTGGCACTTGCATAATTTTCCCACTACTTGTCAAAATATTTTCAAGACAGGATTTCGCATTGGTCCGAGAACCACTCGCAAAACTTGCTCTCGTTTAGTCAGAATATTTCCAATACCAACAGTCGCATCGTTGCAACAAGCACTCGCACAACTTTCGCTGGGTTAGTCTGTACATTTCAACACCACATTCGGTTTGGATCGAGAGATACACGAATAACTATCTCTCGACAGGATATTTCTTAATCTGACAGTCTCATTCGTTCTTGAGGCACTCGCAGAACTTTCTCTCTACTATCCGGAATATTTCGAAGTCCAACTTCTCATTGGTTCGAAAGACATTATCATAACTTTCCATCGACGAGTAGGAATATTTCTAGATTTGACAGCCGCATTGCTTTGAGAGGCACTGGCATAACTTTCCCTCGACTAGTGGAAATAATTCGAAGATAGACATTTCCAGTGGTTCGTGAGGCACTCGCATAACTTTCGCTCTACTAGCCAGAATATTACCAAGTACTAAAGTCGCATTGGTTGGAGAGGATCAAGCACAATTTTCCTTCTACTATTGATGATATTTTTAGATACGGCTGTCGCATAGTTTCGATCAGCACTCGCTCAACTTTCCCTTGAAAAGTTGGAATATTTCTAATTCCGACAGACGCATTGGTGTGGGATGCAATCTCATACCTTTCCCTCAACTAGTTGGAACAATTCTAAATACGACAGTTGCATTGGTTCGGGAGGCTCATGAATAATATTCTCTATAGTCGGTTATGTTCCAATTCCGACAGTCGTATTGGCTCGAAAGATACGCGGAAAGATTCGACGGAAGATTTCCAAGACCGATATACGAACTGGTTAAAGAAACACTCCTATAACTTTCCCTCAACTAGTCGGAATAATTCTAAGTACGACAGTTGCATTGATTCGAAAGGCACACATATAACTTCCTCTCGATTAGTCGGAATGTCTATGTGCTTCAGTCACATTAGTTGATAGTGAGGCTACCGCACAATTTTCCCTTGAATAATAGTAATATATCTAGGTCCGACTGAAGCATTGGTTCTAGAAACATTCGCACAAATTTCCCTCGATTTGTCCGAGTATTACCAAGAGGCATTCGCATAACTTTCCGTTGACTAGTCGGAATATTTCCATCTCCGAGAACTGATTTAATACGATAGGCAATCACATAATTTTCCCTCGACTTGACAAAATTTTTCCAAGTACGACAATCGCATTGTTTCACAGGTCATTCGCATAACTTTCACTCTACTTGTCTGAATAGTTCTAAGTTCAATGGTCGCTTTGCTTCGAAAGGAAATCGCATAACTTCCTCGCGACTAGTCGGAATATTTTTAAGTTTGACAGCCGCATTGTTTCAAAAGGAACTCGCATAACTCCTCCTCGACTAGTGGAAATATTTTCAAGACAGCCGCACTGTTTCAAGTGGCACTTGCATAACTTTCCCTCGAATAACAGGAGTATTTCTAGATCTGATTGTAAAATTGGTTCGATGGGGACAAGCTTAGTTTTCCCTCATCTAGATGGAATAGTTCCAAGACTGACAGACGCTTTCGTTAGAAAGGAACTCGCATAACTTTAGCTCGACTAATCAGATTACTTCCAAGTCTGACAGACCCAATGGTTTTAAATCACTCACAAAAAATTCCCATGATTAGTTGGAGTAGTTCTGAGTTCGACAGTCGTAATGGTTCGAGAGGCACTCGCATAACTTTCCCACTACTAGTCGGGATTTTATCATGTTTGACAGCAGCATATGGTCGAGAGGCTCTCACATAAGTTTCCATATAAAATACGAAACATTTCCAAGTCGCACAGTCGCATTGATTCACAAGTCACTCGCCTAACTCTTCCTCGACTAGACGAAATATTACCAAGACCGATAGCCTCATTGGTTCTAGAGGCCGTCTCATGATTTCTCAAAACTACTTGGAGTATTATCAAATCCGATATGCGCTATGGTGCGAAAGTAACTCACATAACTATCCCACGACCAGTCGGACTATTTCCAAGTCAGGCAGTAGTATTGTTTCGAGAGGCTCTCAGATAATGTTTCGCCGTTTAATAGGAATATTTCCAAGTCCGAGATCAGCTTGGTTTCCAGGAGCAATCGCATAGCTTTCCTTTGACTGTTCGGGTCATTCTAATACAGACAGCCCTAATGGGTTGGGAATCTGTCGTATAATTTTCCTCCGAGTAGTCGGAATATTTCCAAGTCCTACATCCACTTTGGTTCCAGAGGTAATGACATAATTTTCCTTCGACTAGCCGAAATTTTTCCATGTCAGACAGCCGTATGGATTCGAGAGTGACTCAACTAGTCGGAATATTTCCAAGTCGGTAATTCTCATTGGCTCACAAGTTACTCGTATTACATTCCCTCGGCTAGCCGGGATTTTTCCGAGGCAGACATCCTCCCTGGTTTGTGAGGAGCTGACATAACTTTTCCTCGAATGTTTCCTATTCCGAGAGTCGCATTGTTTCCAGTGTCACTCGCATATCATTCCCTCGACAAATCGGAATATTTCCAAGCCCATCAGTAACATTGGTTCACAAGTAAATAAAACAACTCTCCATCGACTAGTCGGAATATTTCAATAGTCCGACAGCTGCATTTGTTCGAGAGGCACTCCCAGACTTTCCCTCGACTGGTCGAAATGTTTCCAAGTCCGAAAGTTGAATTTTTTCGGGAGACACGAATAACATATCCGACTAGACGGATTATTTTCAAGCTCGATAGCCGTATTGTATCGAGAGGCACTTGCTAAGCTTTCCCCCAAGTATTCGAAATGTTTCCAAGTCCGACAGCCGTATTGGATCACATACCTCTCGCATTATTCTCCCACGACTAGTCGGTATAGTTACCAAGTGCGTCATTCGCTTCGTTTCGTGGTGCACACTTATAAGTTTCCCTCAACTAGTCGAAATAGTTCTAATCCCGAAAGTCGCCAAGGTTCGGGAGATACTCGCATATCCTCCCGAAGACTAGTCGTAACAATTCGAAGACCGAAAATCTCATTGATTCGACGTGCACTTTCATAACTTTCGGTCGACTAGTAGTAATGTTTCTAGTTCTGACAGTCGCATTAGCTTTGGTTTACAAGTCACTCGCATAATCTTCCCTCGCCTTTTCGGAATATTTCCTTGTCACGGATCCGTATTAGTTCGTGAAGCGCTCGCATATCATTCCCCAGACTAGTTGGGATAATTCCAAGTCCGGCATTCGCATTGGTTCCAGAAGCACTCACATAAATTTCTCTCGTCTAGACAAAATGCCTTCAAGCCAGACAGCCGTGTTGTTTCGAGAGGCATTCGCATAAATTCCATCCGAATTGTTTGAATATTTCCAATCCTGACATCCACATTGGTTCTAGATGCAATCGCAAATGTTTCGCTCGACTAGTTGGGTTAATTTCAAATCCTACTGTAGTAATGGATCGGGAGACACTTTCGTAATTTTCACTTGACTAATCGGAGTATTTCTAAATCGGACAGCCACATCGGTTAGGTAGGCACACACAACATTTTCCCCAGAATAGTCGGTATATTTCCAAGTCCGACAGTAGCATTGATTCACAATTCATTCGCATAACTCACAATCTTCTAGTCGGAATACTTCCAAGCACGACTGTCGCTTTCGTTCGAATGGCTCTCGCATGAATTACTCTAGACTAGTCGGATAATTTCCAACTCTGACCGTAGTATTGGTCCGTGTGGCACTCGCATAACTTACCCTCGACTAGTCGGAATATTATCAAGTCCCACTATCGTATTGTTTCGAGAGGCACTCATATAACTTTCCTTTGACTTGGCGGGATATTTCCAAGTTCGGCTGCCGTATTGTTCCGAAAGGCACTTTCATAAATTACTCCCGACTAGTTGTAATATTTCCACGTCTGACATCCACATTGGTTCGATAGGCACTTGCATAACTCTCCCTCATCTAGTCGATATATTTCCGTGCCCGACAGTCGCGATGGTTCACAAGTAACTCGCATAATTCTCATTCAACTAGTCAAAATATTTCCAAAACCGTCAGAAGCTTAGTTTCGAGTGTCACTCGCATAATCTTTACCCGGCTAGTTGGAATATATCGAAGTCTGACAGTCGGATTTGTTGGAGAAACACTTTCATAACTTTCCCTCGACTAATCGGATTTTTTCTAAGTCAGACAGCCGCTTTGGTTGGTGAGGCAGACGCATAACTTTCTTTCGACTTGTCGGATTATTTCCAAGCCCGACAACCGCTTTGGTTCATACGTTACTCGCATAGCTTTCCCACGACTATACAGAATATTTCCAAGACCGACAGCCAAATTGGTCCGATGTGCAATCGGACAAGTTTCCCTTGACTAGTCGGAATATTTCCACATCCGACACTCTCACCGGGTCACAAATCACTCGCAATTCTCTTCCTGGACTATTCGGGATATTTCCAATTCAGACAGCCGCATTGGTTAACAAGTTAGCCCTTTGCAGTTGGTGTCCTCGTAACGGGGACATATCTAAATCGTCGTAGAAATCAGTGACACCGTAGCGGGGACATATTAAATTAAAAAATTTTATATTCTTACGAATTATTAGTAGTATAAAATCCAACAAATCAGTTTCAACAAATTCTGCATATTGACTTTATATCCTGTACGGAAAAGTAATTGCGAAACGATAGATTTGCACTGACCTACTGGTACTCCCTAAAGCGAAATCTTCCGATGGCAAAGGTTTAATCGCATAACTTTTCCTTGACTAGTCGTAATATATATATGTCCGACAGTCGTATTTGGTCGAGAAGCGCTCGCATAACTTTCCCTCGACTAGTCGCAATGTTTCCTAGTCCGACAGCACTATTGGTCCGAGAAGCACTTACATAATTTTCTTCCAACAGGTTAGAATTTTTCCAAGCCTGCCACCCGCATTGTTTAGAAAGGTACTCGCTAAACTTCCCTCGACTAGGCAATATTTCCATGTCCGACACTCTCATTTGTTCGAATGTCACTCACATGAATTTCCCTCGACTAGTCAGAATACTTCCAAGTCCGGAGACAGAATTGGTTCGATAGGCACACGCATAACTTTCCCTCGACTAGGAGGGATGTTTCCAAAACCGGCAGTCACAGTAATTCTAGTGTTACTCGCATAACTTTCCCTCGACTGGTCGGAATATTTTAAAGTCCGACAGCCGCATTGGTTCCAGAGTCACTCGTATAACTTTCCCTCGACTAGTCAGTATATTTCCAAGACCGACAGTGGCACTGATTCACAATTCATTCGAATATCTCTTACTTTTCTAGTCGGTATAGTTCCCATTCCGACCGTTGCTTAGTTAGAATGGCACTTGCATATATTTCCCTAGACTAGTCGGATCATTTCCAATTCTGGCCGTAGTATTGGTTAGGGAGGCACTCGCATAACTTAACTTCGACTATTCGGAATATTATCAAGTCCAACAGCCGTATTAGCTCGAGAGGCACTCACGTAACATTCCCCCGACTATTTGGTTTATTTCCGAGTTCGACATTCGCATTGATTCTAGATGAAGTCGAATAGCCATCCATCGACAAGTCCGGTCGTTTTCAAGTTCTATATTTAATGTGTCGTTAATGACTAGCATAATTTTCGCTCAACTAGACAAAATATTTCCAAGTCCGATAGCCGCATTGGTTCGAGGATCATTCTCATTACTATTCCTCGACTAATCGGGATATTTACGAAACCGACCTTCGCATTGATTCCAGAATAACTCTCTTTACATTTCCTCGTCTGGCCGGAATATTTCCAATTCCAATAGCTGCATTTGTTCGAAAGGACCTCGCATAATATTCCCAGACAAGTGGAAGGATTTCCAAGTCCGTTTACCGGATTAGTAATAGAATTTCTTGCATAACATTCCAAGTACGACAGCCGCATTGCTTCGAGAGACACTTGAATTACATTCCAACGACTACACGGAATATTTCAAAGCAGCCATATTGGTTCGAGAGGCACGCGCATAACTTTCCTTCGACTAGCCGGCATATGTCTAGGTCCGACAATAGAATTCCTATTGGGGGAATTCTCATAAATTTCCCTCGATTAATAGGAATATTTCTATGTCCGATATATGCATTGGTTCACAGGTCACTCGCATTACTTACCCTTGACTAGTCGAAATATTTCTAAGTCAACAGTCGCATTCGATCACATGCCACTCGGATACCTCTCCCTAGAATAGTCAGGAATTTTTCAAGTCCTACCGCCGCATTGGGTCACAAGTCAGTCGTATTACTTTTCCACGAGTAGTCAAGCTATTTCCATGTCTGACCGCAACAATGGATCAAGAGTCGCTCGCATAACTTTCCCGCGACTAGTCGAAATATTTCCAAGTCCGCCACACGCATTTTTATGAGAGGCCCTCGCATAACTTTCCTTCGAATAGTCGGTACATTTCCTAGAGTCTCTTGCATAACTTTCCCACGACTAATCGAGGTATTTCCGAGATCGACCGTGAGGTTGATTGGTTCCAGAGTAAAACGCATACAATTCTCACGTCTAGTCAAAATATTTCCAAAGCCGTTATTCGCTTTGCTACTAGTAGCAACCGATTAAATTTCCTTCGACTAGTCGCATTATCTTCAAACTGTCCATCGCATTCGTTCAAGAATAAATCGCATAACTTATCCTCAGCTCGACGGAATTAATCCAAGGCTGACAGCCGCATTTTTCGAGAAGCACTAGCATAACATTCTCCTGAGAAGTAGTCATATTTCCAAGTCCGACATATGCATTGTTTTGAGAATCGCTCGCATAACTTTCCCTCGACTATTCGGACTATTTTCAGGTCCGACCGTTTCATTGGTTCCAGAACAAATCGCATAACTATCCTTCGACTAGTCAGAATATTTTCATGTCCGAAAGCTGCATTGGTTCAAGAAACACTAGTATAACTTTGCCGGACCAGTTGGAATACTTCCAAGTCCATCTGCAGCATTGGTTCGAGAGGCAGTCTCATAAATTTCTTTCAATTTGCCGGGATATTACCAAGTCCATTTTTCGGATTGGTTCACAAGTCACTCGCATAACTTTTCCTAGACTACTCGGAAAATTCTCAACTATGAGAGTCGCTTTGTTTCTAGATGCAATCGCCTAATCTTCCGCGACCCTACAGAGTATTTCCAGGTCAGACAGTTGTATTGATTCGCAAATTAATCGCATAATTTTGCCTTGACTATTCTGAATATATCTAAGCCAGACGGTCATATTGGTTCGAGAGGTACTCGTATAACTTTCCCTTGTCTAGTCGAAATGTTTACAAGACCGACAGAATCAATGGTTTACAAGATACTCGCATAACTATCTCTCGACTAGTCGGGATATTTCCAATTCCGTCAGTAGCTTTGGTTGGAGAGGAAGACGCTTAAGTTTTTTTAGACTCGTCGTAATATTTCATATGCCGACAGTCGCATTGATCCACATGTTACTCGCATAACTTTTCTTCGACTTGTCGGAATGGTTCCAAGACCGACATCCGCATTGGTGCGGCACTCGATAACATTCATACGATCACTGGGATTATATCCTATACCGACTGTCACTTTGGTTCACAAGTCCTTCGAATAACGTTTCCTCGTTTGGTCGGAATGATACCAAGTAATAGAGCCGCATTGGTTTGAGTGTCACTTGCATAAATTTCCTACTACTAATCGGTATATTTCCTAATCCGACCGTCGCATTTGTTCCAGATGCACTCAAATGAGTTTCCACCTCAAGTCGAAATATTTCGAAGACTGACAGTAGTATTGATTCGAGAGGCAATCGCACATCATTCTCTAGATCTGTCGTAATATTTTTAAGGACGACGGTCGCATTGGTTCAAAAACTAATCGCACAAATTTCCCTCAAATAGTTGGAATATATCAAAGTCTGACAGCTGCATTGGTTCAAGAGGCACTCGCACAACTTTCTTATGACTAGGCAGAATATTTCCTTGCCCAACCGTCGTATAGGTTTTTGAGGCAGTAGAACTTTCACACGTCTTAACAAAATAATTCCAAGTCCGTCATCCGCAATGGTTCGTGAGGCTATCGCATATCATTCCCTCCTCTATTTATAATATTCCATATACCGACAGTCGCTTTAGTTCACAATTCTCTCGAATACTGTTTTATGGCCTAGTCGGCATGGTTCCAAGTTCGAAATTCGCTTATGTTCGATTTGCACTAGCATGAAGTTCCCTCGACAAGCCGGAATATTTCCTAGCTCGACAGCCGCTTTGGATTGAGAGGAACTCGCATAACTTTTACCCGAAAAGGTTGAAATATTTCCAAGTCCGACATTTGCATTGGTTCCAACGGCAACAGCAATACTTTCCATTGACTAGATGGGTTATTTTCAAGTCCGAAAGTTATAAGGTGTCGAAAGTCACTCACATAATTTTCACTCGACTAGTTGTATATTTCCAATTCCCAAAGTCGCAATGTTTCATAAGTCACTCGCATAACTTTTCTTCGACTAGTCGGAATATTTCTAGGTCCGACAGTCTCAATGGTTCGAGCGGCACCCGCATATCTTTTCCTCGACTAGTCGGAATATTTCTGCGTTCTACAATCTCATTGGTTTGAGTGGCGTGTAACATTCCCTCGACTAATCGGAAGAATACCAAGTCAGACAGTCGCATTGGTTCGTGAGGCACACACATATCTTTCCCTCGTGTAGTCGGAATATTTCTAGACAAACATTTGCATTTGTTTTAGATACCCCAGCAGAACAATCCCTCGGTTAGTCCCAATTTTTCCATGTCCGACAGTCACAGTAGTTTACAGGTCAGTCGCATAACTTTGCCTCGTGTAGTCGGAATTAAGTTTGACAATGGCATAGGTTAGAGATACACATGCAAATCTTTCTCACGACTGGACAGAATATTTCTAGATCTTACAGTCGCATTGTTTCTTGCTAAAAACGCATTACTTTACCTCGAGTTGTTGGAATATTTCTTAGTTCGAGAGGCCCATTGGTTCACAAGTCACCTACACAAACTTTCTTCTACTAAACGAAATATTGATAAGTACGACTATAACATTGGTTTTAGGTGCACTCTCATAACTTTACCACTACTTGTCGAAATATTTCTAGGTCCAGAAGTAGCATTGGATCGAGATGCACTCGCATAACTTTCCCTCGACTAAATGGGATATTTCTAAGTCCGGCAGACGCATTGGTTTGAGTGACATTCGCACGAATTTTCCTCGACTATTTGGAATATGTCCAAGAGCAATAGTCGCTCTTGTATACAAGTCACTCGCATAACTTTCCCTCGACTAGTCTGTATATTTTCTAGTTCGACGGTCGCATTGGTTCGGGATGCACTCACATAATTTTTCCTCGACTAGTCGGAATATTTACAACGTCCGATAGTCGCATAGGTTCGTGAGGCATTCTCACAACTTTCCCTCAATTAGGAGGAATAATTCAAGGTCCGCCAGTCGTATTGTTTCTTGATATACTCGTATAACATTCCCTTGATCAGTCGGAATGTCTTCAAATCCGACATTATATAGTAAAGATGGGCACCCGGGTGGTGCCTGCACCTATACTACCTCGCACATTCGGGCATACACTAAAGAGGTATCTACTTGCAACAACTACCACGGCCAACTGACCAGACTCGGAGAAACCTCCTGCCGGCGGGGTAGAATGAGCGGTTTAACCACGTTCAATATCCTGGTAGCAACGCATCACCAGGGCCATGCCGGCGTTTCCCACGGGGAACGATGGAGAGGACCACTCACAATGCCACGAGCCTTTGCACTTGGTCCATAAGATGGTATGGGAATGGAGAAATAGCAGGTTTATTAGTGAGAGTTTGGTGGTGGAGGAAATAAAAAAAGAAAAAAGGAAGAATAGGAAGTTGCGTACGAGCATCTCCGACCATATTTTGTAGTAGAGTGGGCTAATCAGAGAAGATTACAGGAACCTAACCATATCACCGGATCTCCGACAATCCCAGATGATATAGATTCAAGATCCAATGACACTTTATTATGAGGGGTTCTTTGCAGAACTCCACGAAGATGGAGAAGGTCTCGGCCGTAGAGACGAAATGTCTCGCTACTTCCAGCCAACCCCATATCGCGGAGAATTTCTTCCAGAGCCACTCTGTGGTTCGCAAACATGAATGTCGATGATATGTTGCGAATCCGTGTCCTCTTCGCCATACTGGGATGCTCCTTCCATGATGATGATCAACGACGTCAGCTTGGTCTTGAAGATTTCGTGTGCAGCATAAAACTAACTTGTGAAATTGTTAGGAGAGGAGAAACGGGCACCCATTCTTTTCTTGATGTCCGGGAATAACGCGTATGTCGTCCATCCCTTGGAAGATTTCTTCCACCTAGATTGCCAAACCCTAGAGACTTCCTCGTCAACCTTTCTTGATATCACGCGTTTAAACTTCGTGCCATCCGGTTTTAGCGTAGTTGCTTCGGTGCACCTATTTCTCCTAATGTCGTATAGTCTCCTTCGTTTCAGTAACTGGAGATCCATCAAGGAATACGCTGCTATGATGCAGAGGGATACTGTAGCATTTGTGCGATACGAGGATGTGTCCGAAAAGTGGGCCGATCGCTGAGTCGCGTTTAACTTTTTGTGATCTTCTTCCTTGAAGAGATCAGTCCATCCTTCTGCCGCGTACGTGACCGTAGGGGTGAACATGCCTCGATAGATCGCTCGAAGTGCGCAGTGGCGGAGTTTACATTCTCTAGCTGCTAACCTGCATAGCTTTGCGTACAATGGGCCGACCTTGTCGATGGGTTAACGGCAGTGTGTCAGATCTCCCTGCCCTTTATCGAAGTATATCTCGTGATATGTAACGGAATTCCTGAATTAAATATTATTGTTTCATATCTTTATGGTGGGAGGTCTGCTCGTTAGGTCGTTTCTTTTCGTCGTTCTCCGTTTCTATCCGGACGTTTTCCTCCTCTTCTGCCGATGGGTTTCCTTTTAACCCAATCGCTTCTTAGGACGATCGCTTACGTCTTACGTTCGGAGATTGTCATTTTCGCCGACGTGCACCATCCGGTGATGCTGTTAACCAGGCGACTTACTTTCCCTTCAAGTTCTTTCCTGGAGTTTCCATCTACGATGACAAGTAGGTCGTCCGCGTATGCGATTGTGTTGACTTTAGAGGATTCCTCCAGGATCCTGAGGAGCTCGTCGAACATAAGTTTCCAGCAGAAGAGGCAGAGGAACGATCCTTATGGGCATCCTCTCGAGGCCTGCTTTGAAACCTCATGTTTTCCCAGGCGATTTAGACCTTACGTTCGGTGAAGTAGCTTGTCATCACTTTAAAGACGTTCCTCAGGCAGTCCCGATCTTGGAGTGCCTTGAGAACTACAGGCCACCAAATGTTGTTAAAGGCTCTCGAGATGTCGAATAACGACGCGATGACATATTTCCGTGAGGAGTCAGAAACGATTCGCAACCCTGACGCAACTCTACTATTGCGTCTTCTGCTACATCTCTGGACAGACCAAACTGTTTGTCCGATATTTTTCCCGGCTCGAAGGATGTTTCGGTGAGACACAGCTTCAGCAACATTTCCAGAACCGTCCCTACGACCGAGAGAAGGCATATCGATCAGTAGTCGGTCGGGGTCTTCCGTGTCTTTGTTGTTGTCTTTGAAGAGTGCTCCTAAGGTGTGAGTAAGAGGGATTAGAGGGGACAAGAATCAAATAAGGTTAATGTTCTTTCATAAAAAAACTTTGAGTAAAGGGACTCAGGAGGAAAAAGAGAACATGTGATCAAGGTTCTTATTGTATGACTTTAAGTAAAAGGGCATATTGAGGGAGGAAGGGGCATATGATTAAATTTCTTAGGTAAATTACTTTGCGTAAGATGACTCGAAAGCAACAGATAATATAATCAAGTACATTAGTGGAAATACCTTGAGTAAAAGGACGTGGAAGGAAAAGAATGATCTTACAATCAAGTGCGTTGGCAAAAGTACTGTGAGAAGAAGTAACTAAACATAGTAACTAAAGAAAGAGCATATATTCAAGGTACTTTATCGAAAGTACTTTAATTAGAAAAGCCTGGAAGAGAAGTTAAGGGACATACAAACCAAGAGATTTTGAAAGAGTACTTTACGTGAGACTACTTGGAAGGAAAAGAGGGAAAATATGATCAAATACTTTGGTAGGAATATTTTACATGAAAGGATTTTGGGAAGGAAAGAGAGAACACACATTCAAGGTTCTTTATTAAAAGTACTTTGATTGACAGGAATTGGAACGGGAGGTATATAATCAATCATAGTGGAGGTACTTTGGTGAAGTACTTCAATGGAGGGTACTTAGAGAGGATAGAGCATACAACCTAGGTACTTTAAAAGTGCTTTAGATAACGGGACTTAAAAAAGGAAAGAACGCAAACAAAGTTCTTTAGTAGAAGTATTTTAAATCAAGGGACTTAGAATGAAAAGAAAGTACGTGTAATATCTGTTTTGGTGGTAATACTTTAAGTAAGGGACTTGAAAAAGAGAAGAAGAACATAGATCAATGTACTAGGTAATGGTACTTCTGGTTTAAGAACATAAGGAACATAACCAAGACATAACGAAGACAACATAACCAAGTTGGATCATGTACTTCAGTAAAAGAACTTGAAGTAACACGAATTAGAAGAATAGGAGAATCTCCAAATTCGACCGTCGCATTGGTACACGCATTACTAGCATATCTTTCCTCGTCTAGTTGGAATATTTCTAGGACAATCAGTAGAATTGTTTCGAGAGTCACTCTCTTAACTATTCCTCTACTAGACGGAATATTTATAAGTCCGAGAGTCTTATTGGTTCACAAGTTAATCACATAAATTTACTTCAAATAGACGGAATATTGATAATTCAGGCAATCCCATTGGTTCTACGCACGTTCTCATAACTTTACCACTACTAGTCGGAATTTTTCTAGGTCCAACAGTCGCATTAGTATGAGGTGCATTCGTTGAACAATCCGTCGACAGAAATGAATTGCGAAGTCCGACATCGCTTTGGTTCGAGAGGCACACGCACAAATATTTCTCAATTATTTGGAATATTACCAAGAGCAATACTATTTGTACACAAGGCATTCGCATAACTTTCCCTCGACAAGTCAGAATATTTCCATGTACTACATCCGAAATTAGTTCACAAGTCACTCGCATAACTTTAGCTTGTCTAGAGGTATATTTCTAGGTCCGACAATCGCAATGGTTCGAGATGCGCTCGTATAACATTCCCACGAATAGTCGGAATATTTCTAGGTTCGAGAGTGGCATTGGTTCCAGGGGCACACGCATAACTTTCTATCGATTAGTCGGAATATTTCAATGTGTGAGTGTCGCATTGGATTGAGATATATTCGCCTACTTTCTCGCGACGAGTCGGAATATTTCTAAGTGCGATAGTCGTATTGGTCCTAAAGGCAGTCGCGTTATGTCCTACCGACAAGTCGGAATATTATTTATTACGATAATCGCTTTGTGTAACAAGTCACTCGCGTATCTTTCCTTCGACTAGGTGGAATGATACCAAGTTTTATTTTCGCATTGATCCGAGAGGCAATCTCATTTATAACTCTCGACTATTTGGAATGTACGTAGTACATTCCTTCGTCTATTCGGAATAATTCCTATTCAGACAGTCACAATTTTTTCGAAGGATACTCGCATATCTTTCCCTCAACGAGTCTGAAATCTTTAAAGACGTACATTCCCATCGGTTCGAAAAAAGTCGCATAACATGTCCCTTGCCTAGTAGGAATGTTTCCAAGTCTGTCATTCGCAAAGGTTCGAGAGGCACTCTAATAACTTTCCCTTGAATAGCTGGAACATATCTAAGTCTGACGATCGCGTTGTTTTGAGAGGAACTCGCATAGCTTTCTTTCAACTAGGTGGAATATGTCCAAGTCTCTTATTCGCATTGGTTCCTGTGGCACTAGCGTAGCTTTCCCTCGATTAGGCAGAATGTATTCAAGGCTGACAGTCGCATTGTTTCGAGATGACCACGCATTGCTTTCTCTAGACTACTCGCAGTATTTACATGTACGACAGTCGCATTGGTTCGAGATGCTTTCGCATAACTTTCCTTCGATCAGTCCGAATATTCCAAATCTGTTAATCGCATTGTATAACAAATCATTGGCATAAATTTCCCATGCCTACTCCTAATATTGCCAAGTCAAACTTCCACTTTGCTTCGAAAGGCACTGCTACAATTTTCCTCCACTTGTCGGGATATTTCCAAAACAAGCACTCTCATTTGTTTGAGACGTACTCACAATCCCTCGACTACACGGAATATTTCAAATTCTAACTGTCGCTTTGGATCCAGAGTCACTTGTATAACTTTCCCTCGGCTAGTCGTAATATTTCCAAGTCCGACATCCGCATTGGATCTGGATGCACTCATATATTTTTATCTCGTCTTGTCGAAATATTTCCAATCCCGACAGTCGCATTGATTCACAAATCATTCGCATAATTCTCCCTCGACTGGACTGAATATTTCCAAATCCGACAGTCGCATTGGTCCGACATGCGCTCCTATAACTTTCCCAGGAATAATTGGAATATTTCCAAGTCCGACGATCGAATTGTTTCAAGATGCACTCGTATAATTTCCTCTTGACTAGTCAAAATATTTCAATTACGACAGTCGCTTTGTTTCACACGTCACTCGCATATCTTTCCCTCGTCTATTCGGAATATTTCCAAGAACGACAGTCGCATTTGTTTGAGAGGAAATCGCATAATTTTCTTTCGTCTAGGCGAAATATTTCCTAGAGCAAAAGTTGTAATGGTCCGAGAGGTACATGTATAACTTTCCCAGGACTAGTTGGAACACTTCCAAGTCCGACAGCCGCATTGGTCCGACAGGCACTCGCATAACTTTCCCGGACTAGTTGGAATACTTCCAAGTCCATCTACAGCATTGGTTCGAGAGGCAGTCTCATAAATTTCTCTCAATTTTCCGGGATATTACCAAGCCCGTCGTTCGGATTAGTTCACAAGTCATTCGCTTAACTTTTCCTAGACTACTCGGAAAATTCTCAACTACGACAGTCGCTTTGTTTCTAGATGCAATCGCCTAATTTTCCACGACTCTTCGGAGTATTTCCAGGTCAGACAGTTGTATTGATTCGCAAATTAATCGCATAATTTTGTCTTGAGTATTCGGAATATATCTAAGCCCGACGGTCGTATTGGTTCGAGAGGAACTCGCAAAACATTCCCTCGACTAGTCGGAATGTTACCAAGTACGGCTGCAGTATTGATTCGATATGCACTCGCATTACTTTCTGTCGACTAGTCGGACCATTTACAAGTCCAACTGTCGCTTTGGTCCCAGAGATACTTGAATAACATTACCTCGACTAGTCGGAATATTTCCAAGTCTGACAGCCACATTATTTCGAGAGCAACAAGCATAACTTTCCATCGCCTAAGTCGAAATATTTCCATGTTTGACAGTCGCATTGGTTCGCAAGTTTCAAGCATAACATTCTCTCGAATAGTCGGGAAATTTCCAAGTACGACAGTCGCAAATGTTCGAGATTCACTGACATAACTTTCTCTCGACTAGGTGCTATACTACCAAGTTCGGTAGCCGTATTTGCCCGAGAGGCTCTCGCATAACCTTCCCTCGACTAGGCGCAATATTTCCAGGTCCGTCTGTCGCATTGTATCGATAGGCACTCGCACATTATTCCCTCGATAAGTCGCAATATTATCAAGAACGACAGTCGCATTGGTTCGAGTGAGACTCATATAACAATCCCTCGACCAGTCGGAAATTTCAATATCCGTGGGTCGCATTAGTTCACATGTCACTCATAGAACTTTCCATCGACAATTCGGTGCATTTCTAAATCCGACTATCGCATTGTTCGAGAGACACAAGAAAAATTCTTCTACGACTAGTCGAAATATTTCTATTTCTGACCATCGCATTGGTCCGACAAGCACCCACATAACCTTCCCTCGATTAGTTGGAATATTTCCACGTGCGACAGTCGCATAGGTACGAGAGGCACTCACGTAACTTTCTCTTGTCTAGACGGAACATTTTTAGGTGCGCCAGACACTTTGGTTCGAGAGACACTTGCATAACATTCCCTCGACTAGTCAGGATAATTCCAAGTCCAATAGTCGCATTGTTTGTAGAGGCACTCGAATAAATTTTCTTCGATTAGTCGTAAAGTAACGAGCCCAACAGTCGCATTTGTTCTAGAAGAACTTGTATATCTTTCGCTCGACTAATAAGAATATGTCTAATCGCAATAGTCCCATTGGTGCGTGAGGCACTCGCACATCTTCCCCTCGATTAGTCCCAAAGGACCAAATCCGCCAGTCGCATTGTTTCGAGAGCCACTCGCATATATTTCCCTCGACTATTCTGAATATTTCTATGTCCGACAGTCGCATTGGTTCGATAGACACACGCATGACTATCCCTGGACTATTCGGAATGTTACCAGATCGCGTATGTTAACAAGTCACGCGCATAAATCTTCCTCGACTAGGCGGAATATTACTATTTCCGTCAGTCGCATTGGTTCTAAATTCACTAGTATAACATTCTCTCGACTAGTCGGTATATGTGCAATTGCGAAGTTGTCGCATTGAAAGTTGGGGATCTCGCACAACATTCTCTTTACTAGTCGGAATATTTCTAGGTACGAAAGTTGCTTTGGTACGAGTGGCACTGGCATAATATTATCTCGATTAGTCGGAATCTCTCCCTGTTCGACAGTCGCATAAGGACGAGAGACAAACGCTCAACTTTTCCGAGACTAGTCGGATTTTTTTTGAGTCTGACAATCGTATTGGTTTTAGAGGTACTCGCAAATCTTTCCCTAGACTAGGCTAATTATATCCATGACAGACAGTCGCTTTGGTTTGTGAGCCACTCGTACAAGTTACACTCAACTAGGCGGAACATTTCCAAGTCCGACTGTCGCGTTAGTTCGAAAGGCTCTGGCATACCTTTCCCACGACTAGGCGGAAAGTTCGAAGTCCGATATTTGCATTGGTTAGAGAGGCACACGCAATACTTTCCCTCGACTAGTCGGAATATTTACAGGCCCGACAGCCGCATTGGTTCGAGTGGTACTCACCTATCTTTCCATCGACTAGTCGAAATATTTCCAAGTGTAACAATTGCAATGACCCGAGCGGCGCACACACAAGTTACACTCGATTAGCCGGAACATAGCTAGGTGCGACTGTCGCTTGGGGCACTCTCATAAATTTTCCTGGAATAATCAGAATATTTCCAAATTCGACAGCCGCATTAGTTCGAAAGACACTCGCATAACTTTACCCCGACTAGTTGGAATATATCCAAGTCCAGCGATTGTATTGGTCCAAGAGGCATTCGATTAACTTTCATTTTACAAGTCGGAATGTTTCCAAGACCGGCAGTTGCATTGATTCGTAAGTTACTTGCATAACTTCCCCTCTACTAGTTGTAATATTTCCAAGTACGTCATTCGTAGAGACTCATAAGTCACTCGCATAAATTTTTCTCGAGTAGTCCGAATATATCCAAGTTCGACAGTCGCTTCCGATTGTTTCCGGAAGCAATCGAATAACTTTCTCTCAACTTGTCGAGTTATTTCCAAGGTCGAGTGTCACTCGCATGACATTCACTCGACCAGTGTGTATATTTCAACTTCCGACAGACGCATTGGTTTGAGAGATACTGGTATATCTCCCCCTTGTCTAGTCGGAACATTTCCAAGTCCAACACCCGCATTGTTTCGATTGGCACTCCCACATCATTCCCTCGTCTAGTCGGAATATTTCCAAATCGGACAGCCGCTTTGGTTCCAGGGACACTCGTATAACTTTCTCCTCTAATTTTCTCCCGACTAGTCCGGTTATTTCCACGTCAGACAGTCGCATTGGTTCACAAGTTACACTTATAACTTTCGTTTAAATACGCTGGAAATTTCCAAGTTAGACAGCCGTATGGGTTCGAGAGTTACTCGTATAATTTTCCAACGGCTAGCCGGAATATTTCCATGAACAACGGACGAATTGGTTCGATAGGCATTTCTATGCGTCGACTGGTCGGAATATTTTCAAGTCCGACAGCCGAATTGGATCAGTTGGCAATTTTAAAAAATACCCTCAACAAGTCGGAATATTTTCACTTCCGAAAATCGCATTGGTTCATCGTCACTCGCATAACTCTCCCTCGACAGGTCGGAATATCCCCAAGTAAGACAGTCGCCAAGGTTCGACAGACAATCGCATAATCAACCCTCGACTATACGGAATATATTCAAGTACGATATCCTTATTGTTTCGAGAGGCACTCGTATAACTGTCCATCAACTAGTTGGGATATATCCAAGTCCAACAGTCTTATTAATCCGAGAGGCACTCTCATTACTTTCCTCCGACTAGATGGAATACTTGAAAATCCGACAGCCACATTGGATCGAGTGCCCACGATTAACTTTACCACGACTAGTTGGAATATCTTCAAGCCCGACAGCCACATTGGTTCACAAATCATTCGCATGGCTCTCCTTCGAGATGTCGGAGTTTTACCAAGACCAATTGTCGCAATTCTCGAGTTGCATTCTCATATCTTTCTTTAGACTAGTCGGAATATTTCCAAGTACGACAGCCGCATTGAATCGAGAGGCACGCGCGTTACATTCCTTCGACTAGTCGTTATATTTCTAATTCCGACATTGTCATTGATTCTAAAGGCAATAACATAACTTTCCTTCGACTACTCTGATAATTTCCAAGTCCAACAGCCGAATGGGTTCGAGAGGCATCCGCATAACTTTCCCTCGTCTAGTCGGAATTTTTCTAAGCCCAACAAACGAATTGGTTCGAGCGGGATTCGCATATCTTTTCCTCGACTAGTTGATATATTTCAAGTCCTGACAGTCTCATTTGTTCAGAAGCTATTAGCATACCTTTGCATTGACTAGTCGGGATATTTCTAAGTCCTGCAGCCGTATTTGTTCGACAGATATTCGTGTAACTTTCCCTTGATTAGTCGGATAGTTTCTATGTCCGCCAATCGTAGTGTTTCGTGAGGCTCTCGCATAGCTTTTGCATGACTAGTCGGAATATTTCCAAGTCCAACCATCGCATTGGTTCTACAGTGTTTCGCATAACTTTTCTTCGACTAGTCGTAACATCTCCAAGTCCGACGATTGCACTGATTCGAGTGGAAATCTCATAAATTTTCCTCAACTAATTGGTACATCTCCAAGTACGGCCATGGCATTGTTTCAAGAGTAACTCGGATAACTTTCCTTCAAATAATCGGAATAGTTCCAAGTCCGACATCCGCTTTGTTTTGAGAAGCACTCACATAACTTTCACTAGATTTGCCGGAATTTTTCCATGCTCGGAAGTCGGATGGGTTTACATGACACTCGCGTAACTTTCCCTCGATTAAGCAGCATATTTCAAAGTCAGTCAGTCGCATTGGTTCACAAGTAACTCGCTAATCGTTCCCTCAAATATTTGGAATATTTCCTACTCCGACTGCTGCATTTTTTTTATTGGTACAGGAATAGATTTCCCCGACTAGTGGGATAACTACTAAGTTCGACGGTTGCATTTGTTCCAGAACCACCTGTATAACTTTCCCTCGACTAGTAATATTTCCGAGTACGAAAGCAGCATTGGTTCAAGTGGCACTCACAAACGTTCCATTGACTAGCCCCAATATTCCCAACTCCGTCAGACGCATTGGAACGATAGTTCCTCGTATAACCTTCCCTCGACTAATCTCTAAATTTCCGACATATGTTTAGGTACGAGTAGCACTCTCATAAAGTTCCCTCGAATAGTCGGAATATTTCGAAGTGCGGCAGTCGCATTTGTTCGTGTGGCACTGTCATAATTTTCCTAGAATTTAGGGAATTTTTCCAAGTTCGACCGTCGCATTAGTACTAGAATTACTCGCATATCAATATTTCGACTATTCGTAATATTCCAAGGTCCGATGCCTGCATTGGTTCGAGAGGTAATCTCATAAATATTTATCAATTTATAAGGATATTTTTTAGTTCGACCATCGCATTGTATCGAGAATAACTCGCATAACTTTTCTTCGACTAAACGGAAAAGATCCAAGTCCGACATCCACTTTGAGACATCCACTTCGAGAAGCACTCGCATAACTTTCCTATGACTAGGAGGAATATTTCCTAGCCTGATTGTCGTATAGGTTCTTGAGGCACTCGAATAACTTTCACACGACTAGACGAAATATATCCAAGTTCGGCAATCGCTTAGGTTCGAGTGTCACTTACACAAAGTTCCCTCGACTAGTCGGAATATTTCCTAACCCGACAGTCGCTTTGAATCGAGTGGAACTCGCATAACTTTTACCCGAATTGTTGAGATATTTCCAAGTCCAACATTTGGATTGGTTCCAAAGGCACCTGAAAACTTTCCATTTACTAGATGGGTTATTTTCAATTCCGACAGTCATAAAGGGTCGTAAGACATTAACATAATTTTCACTCGACTAGTCGTAATATTTCCAAGTCCTAAAGTCACATTGGTTCACAAGTCACTCGCATAACTCTCCCTCGACAAGTCGGAATATCCCCAAGTAAGACAGCTGCCAAGGTTCGATATGCAATCGCATAACCTTCCCTTGACTATTCGGAATATATTCAAGTGCGATAGCCTTCTTGGTTCGAAAGGCACTTGTCTAACTCTCCTTCGACTAGTCAGAATATTTCTAAGTCCGACCATCTCATTCGATCAAGCTGCACTCCCATACCTTTCCCTCGACTAGTCGGAATAATACCAAGTCACACATTCGCATTGGTTCGTGAGGCACACTCCTAACTTTTCCTCGTCTAGTCGGAATATTTCTAGGACCAACGTTTGAATTTTTTTGAGAGACACCAGGAGAATAATCCCTCGCTTAGTGTCAATTTTTCCATGTACGACAGTCATATTAGCTCAAATGTCAGTTGCATAACTTCGTCTCGAGTAGTCGGAATATTTCTATGTCCGACAGTCGCTTTGATTAGAATGGTACTTACATATCTTTTACACGAATAGACAGATAGTTTCTATGTCCGGCAGTCGCTTTTGGGTAACACCCGCACAAATTTTTCTCCCCTATTTGGAATACTTCCAAGACCTGTAGTCGCATTGGTTCACAAGTATGTCGCATAACTTTCCCTCGAGAAGTGGAAATATCTTTAAGTTCGACAATCGCATTAGCTCACAAGTCGCATAACTTTGCCTCGAGTAGTCGGAATACTTTTAAATTTCTCAGTGGTATTGGATCACAAGTCACCTAGATAACCTTTCATCGACTAGACGAAATATTGATAAGTACGACTATATCATTGGTTTTAGGTAAAATCGCAAAATTTTTCCTCTACTAGTCGGAATATTTCTGGGTCCGGCAATTGCATTATATCGAGATGCATACGCATAACTTTCCCTCGACTAAATGGAATATTTCTGAGTCCGGCAGTCGCATTCATTCGAGTGGCACTCGCTCAAAATTTTCTAGACTATTTAGAATATTTTCAAGACCTATAATCGCACTGGTATACTAGTCACTCGCATAAATTTTCTTCGAATAGTCGGTATATGTTTTAGTTCGGCGGTCGCATTTGTTCGAGAGGCACTCACATTACATTCCCTTGACTAGTAGGAATATTCCTAGGTCCGACAGTTACATTGTTTCTTGATATACTCGCATAACTTTCCCTGGACTAGTCGGAATATCTCCAAATCCGACATTATATAGTAAAGATTGGCACTCGTGCGGTACCTGCATCTATGCTATCTCGCCCATTCGGGCATACACTATGGAGGTATCTACTTGCAGCAACCACCACGGTCAAGTGACCGGACTCGGAAAAACCCACGTCCATGCCGGCCAAGCCCACGGGGAACGACGGAGAGGACGTCACAGTGCCACGAGCCTTGGCCTTCGGTCCGTGAGATGGGATGGGAATGGAAGGATAGCAGATTTATTAGTGAGAGTTTGGTGGTGGAGGGAAAAAAGAAGAAAAAGGGAGTATAGGAAGATGCGTACGATCATCTCCGACCGTATTTAGTACGAAAGTGGGATAACCCTTGAAGATTACAGGCACCCACCCACATCATTGGAACTCTGACAATCCCGGCTGAACAGGATTCATGATCTAATGACGCTTTATGATGAGGGATTCTTTGTAAAACTCCGCGAAGATGAAGAAGGCTTTGGCCGTGAAGACAAAATGTGTCACTGCTTCCGGCCAATCCCCTTTCGCGGAGAATTACTTACAGAGCTACTCAGTGGTTCGAAAACCGGACAGTCGATGATGTGATGACAATCCGTGTCTTATTCGCCACACTGGGATGCTCCATTGGTGATGATGTCCAACGACATTAGTTTGGTCTTGAAAATTTCGTGTCCTGCAAAAAACTGACCTGTAAGATTGTTAGGAGATAAAAAATGGGCCCCCATCCTGTTCTTGAAGACCATGAATGACGCGAATGTTTGTCTCTCCCTTAGAGCAGTTTTCCCATCTAGACCTCCAAACCCTAGAGATTTCCTCGTCGATCTTCTGTCGGTCTTGCTGTGACACGTTATAACTTCAGGCCTTCCGGTTTTAATGTAGCTGATTCGGTGCACCTATTTCTCCTAATGTAGTACAGTCTCCTTCGTTTCAGTAACTGGAGTTCTATTGAGGCATCAGCTGCTATGACGCAGAGGGATTTCTTATCAGATGCGCGATAAGCGGATCTGACCGAGATGACGGCCGATCGCTGGGTCGTGCATATCATTTTGAGATCTCTTTCCTTGCAGAGATCAGACCATCCTGCTGCCGCGTACGTGACCGTAGGGTGAACACGCCTCCATAGATTGATTGGAGAGCGCAGTGGCGGAGTTTCCATTCCCTAGCTGTTAACCAGCCTAGCTTTGCCAACAATTGGCCGTCCTTGTCGTTGAGGTGACGACACTGTGTCGTAACTCCCAGGCCTTTATCGAAGTATACCCCGTGGTATTTAACGAAATTCCTAAATACAATATAATTGTTCCATATCTTTATGGTGGGAGGTCTGCTCGTTAGGAAGGTTTTTTTCGTCGTCCTCCGTTTCTATCTGGACGTTTTCCTACAATTCTAACGATTGGTTTCCTTTTAACTCAATCGCTCATTAGGATGATCATTTCCGTCTTATGTTCGGAAATTGTCAATTTCGCCTACGTGCACCATCGGCGGTGATGCATTTAACCACGCGATTTCCTTTCTCTTCAAGTTCTTTCCTGGAGTCTCCATCTAGGATGACGAGTAGTTTGTCCGCGTATGCGATCGTGTTGACTTCAGAGGATTCTTCCAGTATCCTGAGGAGCTCGTCGAACATGAGTTTCCAGCAGATGGGGCAGAGAACCGATCCTTGTGGGCATCCTCTCAAGGCCTGCATTAAAACCTCATGTTTTCCCAGGCTATTTTGATCCAACGGTCCGCAAAGTAGCTTGTCATCGCTTTAAAGGAGATCCTCGGGCAGTCCCGATCTTGGAGTTTCTTGAGAACTAGATTCCACCAAACGTTATTGAAAGCTCCCGAGATGTCGAATAACAACGCGATGACATAACTCCGTGAAGACTCAGAAACCATTCGACGCATTGCTACTATTGCATTTTCTGCTGTACTTCCATGGACAAACCTAAACTGTTTGTCCGATATTTTTCCCGACGCATAGGAGGGTTCGCTGAGGTGCAGCTTCAGCAGCCATTCCAGAACATTCCCTACGACGGAGAGAAGGCATATCGGTCGATAGGGGTCGGGGTCTTCCGTGTCATTGTTGGCGAGCGTCAGGAGTGTTCCGAAGGATTTCCCTTTCCAAATAGACGGGAACATAACCCTTTGGAGGCATCCGTTGAAAAGGTCTACGAATTGGGATGGGATGACGGTAAATGTTTTTTTGAGCACACATACCTCGATGCGAACCGGCCCCAGGGCATTGTCGTTTTTGTGGGACCTTATGAACCGCGCGACCTCTTCCTCGGTGAAGAGAGGGGCATCCGCCGTTTCGAGAACCTTTCTTGTGAATTTCTAGACCGCTCGCTGTTATGGTATGTCTTAGGATACGCTGTCGTCCGGGACAAGCGTATTGAGGAGGCTTTATTCGGCGCGTAATATGCCCGCCTGTTGTTTGCAAACGATCCCTGACGGATCCGCGTTGCCCTGTTCCGTAACAAATTTTCTCCAACTTACTAATTTGGCACGTCGTACTTCTTTGCAATATGCCCGCAGCGTAGAACAATACTCGTGCATTAACTCGAGACGTGCCTGATATTCATTTTCTCGCTGGAAAGCCCGTCTCAATCTAGCTACCGCTTTCTTCTTGTTCAATCGCGCTGATTTCCATCATGGGTTGGACTTTTGGTATGCCATTTCCCGGGGAATAGATTCATAGCAGCCAGTTTTAGTACACTAGTGTGCTTGTTGGCTCGTGTCTCCATTTCTGAAGCCGATCCTAGGCTGCTTCCCTTTAGCCTTCCCGCGTTGAGAAAAAACTAGCGAACAGATCCCAGTCGGTCCTCATGGTATTGAACTACCAGATGCCCACGCCCCGAGCACTGCCCCTTCGACCCGTCTCGGGTATATATCGTGATGTCTATTGAATTGTGGTCACTGAAAAGGCTGTTCTTACTTTCCATTGGCCAATAAGTCGACTCATGGAGTGCGACGAGAGGGTTACGTCGATGAATGAAGAACCGCTCGTGATCTAGAATGTAAGTTGCTTTTTTATGTCGTTAATAACTTTTATCCCAGATGCCCAGATGAGGGCTTCTTACTTCGAGCCTCTTTCGTCTGTGCTCTGAGTGCCCCAGAAAGGAAATCGCGCGTTGGCGTCCTGTGATACTATTACTCTCTCCCCCCTTATAGCACGAAGAATTGATTCTAAGTGTCTAAGGTGCTTCTTTATCTCGTCGCTGTACTGAAAGTAGTGCGAGACTTCGTAGAAGGAGAAGCCGGATGCTTGCATTTCTGCACAGACGCATTTCGAATTGCTGAGTTGCGAGATAAACAACAAAGGTATTCATAAAGAATATTTTTCCCCACGAGCCACCATCACGGAATTTAAAGAGGCGACTTCTTAACTAAATATAAGAAAGAGCACGTCGAAAGAAAACTTTTTAGCTGAAGAAATATATTATTACATTAAAAAAAATGTAATAATAATAATAAATATTGAAGGGAAGTAGTACCTCTCAGTTATAGTTCCAGTAATGGTGGAGTGACGATGCGACGATCGAACGACTGTTGAGGTATTTTAGCGAAATGCTTTAAATGAAATGGCTTAAAAGAATGGGCAGAGATCATCTATTCTGGGTGCTCTATTAAGACAATTTAAGTTAAGCACTTAGAGGAGAAGAAAAAGAACATGTAATCAAGGTACTCTAACAAGGGCACATTAAGTAAAAGTGCTTCGGAGGAGAAGATTGAAATAATATCAAAGTTCTTTCATAAAAGTACCTTAAGTAAAGGGACTCAGGAGAAAAAGAAAGAATATAAGATTAAGGTTCTGTTAGTATAACTTTAAGTAATGGGCATATTGTGAGAAGAAGAGACATATGATAAACATTCTTAGATAAAGTACTTTGAGTAAGATGAATTGGAAGCAACAGAACATATAATCAAGTACATTAGTAGAAGTACATTGAGTAAAAGAACTTAGAAGGGAAAGAATTATCTTGCGATTAAGTGCTTTGGCAAAAGTACTGTGAGTAGATGGACATACGAAGTAAAGAAAGAGCATATAATCAAGGTAATTTTGTGAATGTACTTTAGATAGAAGAGCTTGAAAGGGACGAAGAGGGACATATAATTCGTGTTTTTGTAAAAGTACTTTACATGAGACGACTTGGAAGGAAAAGGAGGAACATAGGATTAAGTACATTGGTGGAAATACTTTACATGAAAGGATTTTGGGAAGAAAAGGGAAAACATACAATCACGATTCTTTAGTAAAAGTACTTTGAGTGACAGAACTTGGAAGGGGTGGAAAATAATCAATCATAGTGTAGGTACTTCGGTAATGTACTTTAAGGGAGGATACTTGGAGATGAAAGAGCATAGAACCTAGGTACTCTAAAAGTGCTTTAGATAAGGGGACTTAAGGAAGAGAGGAAAGAACACAACTAAAGTGTTCTAATAGAAGTTCTTTAAGTCAAGGGGCTTAGAATAAAAAGAAAGAACGTGTAATAACGGTTTTGGTGGTAATACTTCAAGTAAGGAACTTAAAAAATAGAAGAAGAACATCCGATCAACGTACTTGTTGATGGTAATTCTGGTTAGAAGGCGTAAGAACATAACCAAAACAGTTCGGATCGACTACTTCAGTAAAAGTACTTTAAGTAATAGGAATTAGAAGAATAAGAGAATCTCCAAATACGACAGTGGCATTGGTACACAAGGCACTCGCACATCTTTCCTCGTCTAGTTAGAATTTTTCTAGGTCAAACAGTAGAATTTTTCGAGAGTCACCCTCATAACTATCCCTCCACTAGAAGGAATATTTCTAAGTCCGATAGTCTCTTTGGATCACAAGTCATTCACATATCCTTATTTCGACAAGACGGACTATTGATAATTCCGGCTATCGCATTGGTTCTCGGCCCGCACTCAAAACATTACTACTAATCGGGATATTTCTAAGTCCAGAAGTCGCATTATATTCAGATACACTCGCTTAACTTTTCCTTGGCAGAAATGAATATTGCTATGCCCGACAGTCGCATTGGTTCGAGTTGTACTAACACAATTATTTCTCAATTATTTGGAATATTTCCAAGTTCAATAGTCGCATTTGTTCATAAGACTTTCGCATAACTTTCCCTCGAATAATCGGAATGTTCATAATCCGACAGTTTCTTTGATTCAAAGGGTTATCGCATAAAATTCACTCGACTATTCGGAATGTTTCCAATTACGACAGTTTGTTTGAGAGATGATCGCATAACTTTCTCTCGATTAGTCGGAATATTTCCTAATCCAACTTTCTCCATGGTTCGAGAGGTATTTTAATAACTTTCTCTCGACTAATCCGAATATTTCTAGTTTTGACAATCGCATTATTTGGAAGACACTCGCATAAATACCCTCGACAGATAATTTCAAGTTCGACAGTCGCATTGGTTCAATAGACACACGCATGACTATCCCACGACTTTTCGGAATGTTACCAAATCCGAAGTCCATATTTTTTAACAAGTCACGTGCATAACTTTACCTCGAATAGGTGGAATATTAGTACTTTCGACAGTCGCATTAGTTCGAGACGCTTTCGCAAAAATTTCCCCCGACTAATCGGTATATTTCTAATTCAGACTGTCGCAATGTATCGGGCGACACATTCACATCTTTCCCACGATTATGCAGAATATTTCTAGGTCCAAAGGTCGCATTAGTTCTAGAGGTCTTCGTATAACTTTCCCTTAACTAGTCAGAATATTTACAAGTGCGAAAATTGGTTCCAGACGCACTTGCTTAACATTCACTTGAATAGTCGGAATATTTCCAAGTCCGATAGTAGCATTAGATCACTAACAGAATATTCTGTCTCTAACAGAACATTCCTTCCAATTTTCGGAATATATTTGTTCGACTATCGCATTGATCGAGTGTCAATAGCATGAATTTCACTCTATTAGTGTGTATATTACGAAGTCCGATAGACCCATTGTTTCAAGAGGTACTCGCGAATCATTCCCTCGACTAGGAGAAATAGTACATAGTCCGACATTCGTATTGGCCCGAGAGGCAATCGCATAACTTTCTTTTGACTAGTCGGAATGTTTTAAAGACCAGCAGCCGCATTGGTTCGAAAGTCACTCGCATAAATTTCCGTATACTAGTCGTAATATTTCCAATCACGTCATTCGCATAGGCTCACAAGTCACTCGCATTAATGTTCCTCGACTAGTCGGAATACTTCCAAGTCCGACAGTCCCACTGTACTGAAATGCATTGGTATAAATTTCACCGGGCAAGTTAGAATATTTCCAATTCCGTCAGACGCATTGGTTCGAGTGGCACTCACTTAACTTTCCATTGCCTAGTCACTATATCTCCAACCCGACAGTTTCATTGGATCACAATTCACTCGCATAAAATTCGCTCGACTGGTCGGGATATCCCCAAGTACGACTGTCGCGTTAACTTGAGTTTCACTTGCATAACTTTCCCACGACTAGACGGTATATTTCCAAGACCGCTAGTCGCATTGATTCGAGAGTCAATCGCATGACTAGTCGATAATTCCCTACTATCTGTCAGAATATTTCCAAGCCTGACTGTCGCATTGGTCCACAAGTTACTTGCATATCTTTCCCTCGAATAATCAGAACAATTCCGAGTCCACCATTTACTTTGGTTCGACGGGCACTCGAATAACATTGCTTCGACTAGTTGGAATATATCCGAATCCAACAGCCGTATTTGTTCTAGAGGCACTCCAGTAACTTTCCCTTGACTAATCATATGTCGAGGTTCGAAAGTAGGATTAGTATTAAAGGTATTCGCATAAAATTTCCTCGAATAGTAGGAATCTTTCTAAGTACGAACGTTGCATTGTTTCACAAGTCAGTCGCGTTATTTTCTCTCGTCTAATCAAAATATTTTCAATTCCGACAGACGAACTGTTTCGAGTGTCTCTCGCATAACATTCTCTCCAATAGTCCTAATATTTCCATGTTCGATGATCTCATTGGTTCGAGAGGCATATAACATACGACTAGTAGTTATATTTCTAATTCGGTAAGTCTTATTGATTCACAAGTCATACGTAGACTTTTCTCTTTACTAGTCGTAACATTTTCAAATCCGATAGTTTTTTTGTTAGATTTGCACTCGAATAGCATTCCCTCGACTAGTCGGGGTATTTCAATTCCTACCGCCGCATTGGTTCAAAAGTCATCCGCATTACTTTTGTCCGACTAGACGCAATATATCAAAGACTGACCAAACTATTGGATCAAGAGTCACTCATGTAACTTTTCCACAACTAGTAAAAGTACTTTCAAGTCAGGCAACTGCATTGTTTCGAGAGGCACTCGCAAAACTTTCCTTCGATTAGGTCGAAATTTTTCCAAGCCAGACAGCCGCATTTTTTCACAAGTTACTCGGAAATCTTTCTCTCGACAAGTTATAATGTATCTACGTCCGGCAGGTGTATTCGTTCGATAGGTTTTCGCATAACATTTCCTTTATTATTTGGGAAAATTCCATGTGCGACAGTCGTATTGGTTTAAGAACCCCTCGCCAAACATTTCCTTGAATAGACGGGAAATTTTCAAGTCCGTTGTTCGAGATGCTCACGCATAACTTTCCCTCGACTAGGCGGAATATTTCCAGGTCCGGCATATCCGTTGTTTAAAGGGTCAGTCGCGTAACATTCCTTCCACTATTAGGAACATTTCCATGCCCGACAACCACATTGGTTCGAGAGGCATCCGCATAACTTTCTTCACATAACTTGGTTCACATATCACTCGTATTACTCATTTGTCTACCTGGAGTCTTTCAAGTTCGACAGCTGAATTAGTCCGACAAGCGCCTGCATAACTTTTCCTCGACTCGCCGGAATATTTCTACGTCCAGCAGACGCATCGGCTTACAATTCATTCGCATAACTCTCCCTAGAAAAGTCTGAATATTTCCAATATCGATAGCGGCATTGGTTCGAGAGGCACAAGCATAACTTTCTCCCAAATAGTCGGAATATTTCCTGTACCGACAGTCTCATTGATTCACAAGTGAATCGCATAACTCTCTCTCGACTAAACACTCATATAACTCTACCCCGACAAATCGAAATAGTTCCAATTGCGACAGTCGTTTTGGGTCGAGGGGCACTCGCATAACTTTCCCCCGACTAGTCGAAATAAGTTCCTAGTTCGTACGTCGCATTTCTTCCAGAGTTACTCCCATAATTATACCACGAATAGTAGGCATTTTTCCATTCCTACAGCCGAACATTTTTGTGAGACAATCGCATAACTTTCGATCGATTAGTCGGAAAATTTACAAGACCGACAGTCGCATTGATTCACAAATCACTCGCAAAACTTTTACCCGAATAGTCGGAATGTTTCCAAGTCCGATTGACGCATTGGTTCGAAAGGTACTCCCATAATATTTCCGCGACTTGTCGAAATATTACCAAATCCGACAGTCGCCTTGGTTTACAAGACACCCGAATGACTTTTCGTCGACTAATCCTTATATTTCTAAGGCCGACATTCGCTTTGTTTCTAAAGTCACTCTCATAAGTTTCGCTCGACTATTCGGAATATTTGCAAGACTGGCAGCCCCATTGGATCGAGGGGCACTCGCATTGTTTTCCATCGACCAGTCGGGTTATTTCCAAGTCCGAGAGTCGCATTGGGAACAGAGTCACACGAAATACTCTCACTCTACTAGTCGGTATATTTACTAGACCGACATTCGCATGGGTTCCTAAGGAAATCGCATAATTTTCCATTCATTAGTAGGGTTATCTCCAAGTCTGACAGTCGCAAATTGTGAGGTGACCCTTGCATAATTTTCATTCGAATAGTCTGAATATATCTAATTCTGACGTTATTTATCCGAGAGGCACACGCACAACTTTTACTCGACTACACAGATTGTTTCTAAGTCCGACAAACGCTTTGGTTCGAGGTTCACTCGCATAATTTTCCCTCGACTCGACGGAATATTTAGATGTCCGACTGTCTTGTTAGTCCGAAAGAAACTCTCATAACTTTCCCTCGTGAAATCGGAATATTTCCCACCCGACAGCTGCATTAGTTTGAGAGACACGCGCATAAGATTCGTTCGTTTACTCGAAATATTTCCAATTTCGACAGGCGCATTAGTTCCAAAGTCTCTTGCATAATTTTCCTCGACTAATCCGAATGTTTCCAAGGCCGACATTTGGTTTGTTTCTAAAGGTACTCGTATAAGTTGCGTTCATCTATTCGGAATATTTCCAAGTCCGACTGCCGAATTGGATCATTTGGCTTTCTTAAAACACACCCTCGACTAGTCTGAATATTTTCACTTCCGAAAATCGCATTGGTTCATCGTCACTCGCATAACTCTCCCTCGACAGGTCGGAATATCCCCAAGTAAGACAGTCGCCAAGGTTCGACAGACAATCGCATAATCAACCCTCGACTATACGGAATATATTCAAGTACGATATCCTTATTGTTTCGAGAGGCACTCGTATAACTGTCCATCAACTAGTTGGGATATATCCAAGTCCAACAGTCTTATTAATCCGAGAGGCACTCTTATTACTTTCCTCCGACTAGATGGAATACTTGGAAGTCCGACAGCCGCATTAGATCGTGAGCTCATGATTAACTTTACCACGACTAGTTGGAATATTTCGAAGCCCAACAACCGCATTGGTGCACAAATCATTCGCATGGCTCTTCTTCGAAATGTCGGAGTTTTACCAAAACCAATTGTCGCAATTCTCGAATGGCACTCGCATATCTTTCTCTATACTAGTCGGAATATTTCCAAGTACGACAGCCGCATTGAATCGAAAGACACGCGCATTACATTCCCTCGACTAGTCGTTCTATTTCCAATTCCGAAAATCGCATTGGTTCGATAGACTCTCGCATATCTTTCCATCGCCTTGTCGTAATATTTCTTAGGATGGCAGCCGTATCGGTTCGAGAGGCACTCGCATAACTTCCCCCGACTAGTTGCAATATTTCCAAGTCCGATATCAGCATTTTTTCCAGAGGCAATCAAATGAATTTCCCTCGACTAGTCGGGTCATTACAAAACAGACAGTCGCAATGTGTCCAGAATCAATCACGTACATTTTACTCGAGTAGTCGGAATATTTTCAAGTCCGATAGCCGCATTTGTTGAAGATACGTTCGCATATCTTTCACCCGACTAGGCAAGATATTTCCTTTACGATAATCGCATTGTTTCACAAGTTACTCGCATAACTCTCACTCGACTAATCGGAGTACTTCCAAGTACGACCGACTCATTGGATCGCAAGGAACTCGCATAATTTTCCCTCGACTAGTAGGGATATTTCCAATTCCAAACGTCCCATTGTTCCAGAGTTAATCGTATAACTTTCCTTCGACTAATCAGAATATTTTTAATTCTGACAGTCGCATTGCTTTTCAGTAAATGCACATATCTCTCCCTCGAATAGTCGGAATATTTCCAAGATTGACACTATATTTGTTCGAGTGGCACTCGCATAACGTCTCCCGTCTAGTCGGAATATTTCTACTTCCGACGGGCGCATTGGTTCAAAAGGCAGACGCATAACTTTCCTACAAATAGTTGTGTTATTTCCAAGTCCGACAGTAGCATTGGTAATGGAGTTAGACGCATAACATTCCCATGATTAGTAGAAACATATCTAAGTACGACAGTCTCATTGGTTCAAGTGTCACTAGCAAAACTTTCCTTCGACTAGTAGGAATATTTCCAATTCCAACAACAGCATTGTTTCGAAAGTCACTCGTATAACTTTCCGTCGATTAGGCGAAAATATTTCCATGTCCGACAGTTGCATTGGTCCAATATGCACTTGCAGAATCTTCCCCGAAATAGTACGAATATTTCAGAGTCCGGCAACTTCATTGGTTCGGATGGCACTCACACTTCTTTCCCTCAACCCGTCGGAAATTTTCTAACTTCGACAGTTAAATTGGTTCGAGCAGAACTTTCATAGCTTTCTCATGCCTAGTCGAATTATTTCTAAGTTCGACAGTCGCTTTCCTTCCAGAGGCGCTCGTATAACTATCTCTTGACTAGCCAGGATATTTCCAAGTCTGACATTCGCATTGTTTCTAGAGACAATTACATAACTATTCATCGACTAGCCATTTCCATGTCAAACAGTCGCAATAGGTCAGGAGGCACTCGCATAGCTTTCCGTCGATTAGTCGGAATATTTTCATGTATGATAGCCGCATTGTTTCAAGAGGCACCCGCAGAACATTAAGTTCTCTAGTTGGGATATTTTCAAGTCCGACAAACGCTTTGGTTCGAGTGTCCCTTGCATAACTTTCCCTCGATTATTCGGTATTTTTCTAAGTTCGGCAAACGTATTGATTCGAATGGAACTCTCATAACTTTCCCTCGCCTAGTCCGAATATGTTCAAGCCCGACAGTCGAATTGGCTCACAAGTCAACCCCATAACACTTTTTCGAAAAGTCCGAATATTTCTAAGGCCTACAGTCGCTGTGTTTCTAAAGGCACTAGCATAAATTTTCCTCGAATATTCGGAATATTTCCAAGGCCGACAGCCGCTTTGTCTTCAGGGTCACTTGTATAACTTTCTCTCTACAAATCAGAATATGTCCAAGCCCAGTAGGTGCATTGGTTCGAGAGGCACTCCCTTAACTTTACCCGACTAGTGGGAATATTTCCAAGTCCGGCAGCCGTATTGGATCGAAAGGCACTCGCATAACTTTCACCCGTCTAGTCCGATTAGTTCCAAGTCGGACAGGCGCATTGGATTGAGGGACAGTCGCATAATTTGCCCTTGATTAGGAGGGATATTTCAAAGACCAACAGTGGTAATGGTCCGATGGACAATCGCTAAAATTTCCCTCGACTGTACGTAGTATTTCCAATTCCGACAGTCGCATTGGTTCGGGAGACACTAGTATACGTATCCCTCGACGAGTAGGTCATTTCCATGTCTAACCGTAGAATTGGTTCCAGTATCATTTGTATAACTTTTCCTCTAATAGTCGAAACATTTCCAAGTCAGATAGTCACTTAGGATCCAGTGGTTCTCGCAAAACTTTCCAACGACTAGTCGAAATATTTCCATGTCCAGCAGCCGTATTGGTTCGGGAGGCATTCGCATAACTTTCCTTCGAAATGACGTAATATTTCCAAGACCGACAGTCTAATTGTTCAGAGATTCATCCTCATAACTTTTCCTCGACTAGTCGTTATGTTTCAAATGGGACAACCGCTTTGGTTCGAGAGTCATTGGCATAAATTTCCTTCAACTAGTAGGAATATATCCATGTTCTAGTCTTATTAGACCGAGAGACACTTGCATAACTTTCCCTCGAGAGAAGGGAATATTGCCGGGACATACAGACGTATTGTTCCTAGATGCATACGCATAACTTTTACTCGTCTAGTCGGAATATTTTTATGTCCGACAATCTTGTTTGTTCGAGTGGCACATGCATAACTTTTCCTCGAGAAGACGGAATATTTCCAAGATCGACAGCCGCATTGGATCGAAAGCCAATCGCATAACTTTCCTTCGACTAGTCAGAATATTGACAAGTCCGACAGTCTTATTAGTCCGAGAGGCACTCGCATATCTTTCCCTCGAGAAGACGGAATATTTTCAAGAATGACGGCCGCATTAGTTCTAAAGCCACTAGCATAAATTTCCCTCGACTATGCGGAATACTTCCAAGTCAGACAGTCGCATTGTCTCATGAGTCACTTGTCCAACTTTCCCTCGAATAGTGATAATATTTCTAAGTCAGAAAGACGCAGTGGTTAGAGATGCTCTCGCATAATTTTCTATGGAATCGTAAGATATTTTCGAGCCTGATAGTCGCATTAGTTTAAGAGACACTTGCACAACCTTGCTACGCTTAGCCAAGATATTTTCAACTACCACAGCCGCATTGCTGCAAGAGATACTCCTAGAATTTTCCCGCTACTAATCGAAATATTTCTCGGCCCGACTGTCGCATTGGTTCGAGAGGCACTCGCGTAATTTTCACTTAACTATTCGGAATGTTACTAAGTCCGATTGTCACATTGGTTCACAAGTCACTCCCATAACTTTCCATCGAATAGTTGGAATATTTCCAATTCCAATTATCGCATTGATTTGAGGGGCACTTTCTTAACTCTCCCTCGACTAGTAGGAATATTTCTTGCATAACTTTTCCAAGACAAGTCGGAATATTTTCATGATCATAAGCCACATTGGTACAAGAAGCACTCGCATAACATTCCCTCGACTGGTCGGAATATTACCAGGTCCAAAAGATACACTATTTCAAGTGGTACGCGCACAACTTACCCTTGACTAAACGGAATATTTGCAAGTCCGAAAGTCTCATTGGTTCGAAGGCCACTCGTGCAGCTTTACCTCAATTAGTCGGAATATTTCCAATTTCGACTAGCGCTTTGGTCACAAGCCACTTGCACAACATTCCCTCGTATAATCGGAATATTTTCAAGTCCGACAGACACATTGGTACAAGGGAGACTCGCATAACTTTCCCTCGACTATTCGGAATAAAAACCGCATAACTTTCTTTCGACTAGTCGGAATATTTCCAATCTTTACTGTCGCATTGTTATGCAAATGACTCGCAACACTATACTTCGACCAGTCGGTATATTACCAAAGCCGTCAGTCGTTCTGTTTCGAGTGGCACGCGCATAACTTTTACTCGACTAATTGGAATATTTCCAAGCCCGACAGTCGGATTGCTTCCCAATTCTCTCGCATAACTCTACTTCGACTAGTAGAAATATAACCAAGACCGACAGTCAATTTGTTTCGACAGCTGCATTTGTTCATGATGCACTCGCATAACATTCCCTTGATTTGTTGGAATATTTACAAGTATGACAGCCGCTTTAGTTCAAGAAGCGCACGCATATATATCCCTCGATTACGCGGAATATTTCCAAGACCGACGGCCGCATTGAATCACAAATCCCTCGAATGCCTAAACTGCGATGTGTCGGAATATTACCAAGTCCGAATGTCGCATTTGTTCGAGAAGTAATCGCATAGTTTCCCATGACTAGGAGGAATATTTCCAACCCTAAGTTGGTTTGCAAGTTACTCGCACAATTTTCACTCGACTAGTATGCATATGTCCAAGTTCGACAGTAGCATTGGTTCTATAGGCATTCGCATAATATTCCTTCGAATAGACAGTTGACTTCTAAGTCCGACAGTCATATTTGTTTGAGTGGCTCTCGCATAACTTTCCTTCGACTAGGTCGGAATATTTCCAAGCCTGACAATCGCATTAATTCACAAGCTATTCTCATAACTTACCTCGACTAGTCGAAATATTTCCAAGCCGATAACCGCATTGGATCACAAGTCAATCGCATAACTTTCCCTCGTCTAATAGAGTTATTTCCAAGTCCGACCACCGTACTGGATCAAGAGTCACTCGCATAACTTTCCCGCAACTAGTAAAAATACTTTCAAGTTTGGCAGCCGTATTGTTTCGAGATATCATCGCAAAACATTCCATCGACTAAGTCGGAATATTTCCAAGTGCGACAGCCACATTGGTTTGCGAGGAATATGAATAAATTTCCCTCAACTAGGCAGAAAATTTCCAAGCAATACAATCGCATTGGTTCGTATAAAATTCGAACGACTAGTTAGATGTGTCCAAGTAGATCAGTCGCGTTGATTTGAGATTCACTCGCATGACTTTCCTACGACCTGTTGGAATATTTCCCACCATGACTGTCGCATTGGCTCACACGTTACATGCATAACTGTCCATCGACTAAGCGGTTTATTTCAAAGTCCGCCAGTCGCATTGGCTCGAGAGGCCCTCGCATATCTTTCTTTCTACTAATCGGAATATTTCCAAGCATGACAGTTGCATTGGTTCGAAAGGCATTCGCACAGAATTCGATCGATTAATCGTGATATGTCCAACTACGACTGTCGTGTTGATTTGATAATCACTCGAATAAGTTCTCCTCAACTAGTCGGAACGTTTCCAAGTCCGACAACGACATTGGTACGAGAGGAATTCGAATAACATTCCCATAACTAGTCAGAAAATTCTCAAACATGACAGTCGCATTGGTTCAAAAGGGATTCTTATAACTTATCCCCAACAGTTCGGAAAAATTCCAAGTCCGACAGTCGCATTGGTTCACAAGTTACTCGTATAACTTTCTCGCGACTAGTAGAAACAACTCCAAATCCGACAGCTGCATTGGTTCGGGAGCCAATTGCATGACTTTCCCACGACTAGTCGGAATATATCCAAATTCGACCGTCGCATTATTTCCAGATCACTCCCACAAATTTCTCTCCTGTAGTCGAAATATTTCCAAGTCCGCCAATCGCATTGCTTGGAGTGTCACTTGCATAACTTTCAATTGACTAGGTCGGAATGTTTCCAAGCTTGGCAGTTGCATTGGGTCACAAGTTACTCTAATAACATAACCTAGAGTAATCGGGAAATTTCAATGTGCGATAGTTTCATTAGATTGAGATGCACTCACGTAACTTTCCCTTGCCTAGTCGGAGTATTACCCCGTCTAATAGTCTCATTGGAATACAATTAACTCTCATAACTATCCCTCGAATATTTGGAATATTTCTATATCCCAAAGTTGCATTAGTTCGAAAAGAACTCGTATAAGTTCCTTTTGTATGTACGGACTATTTCCAAGTCCGACAGTCGCATTGGTTCAAGAGTCATTCGCATAACTTTTTCTCGTCTAGTATAAATATTTCCAAGTTCGACAGTCGCATTAGTTCGAGAGAACGTCGCTTATCTTTCCCTCGACTATTAGGTATATTTCCAAGATCTGATAGCATCTGATTCAACAGGCACTCGCATAACTTTTCCTCGACCATTCGGAATATTTCTATGTACGACAGTCGCTTTGGTTCGAGAGCCGTCCCAATAACTTCCCCCGACTAGTCGTAATATTTCGAAAACCAGCAGTCGCATTGTTTCAAGAGTCACTAGCATATCTATTGCTCATTTAGTCTATATGCATCCAAGTGCGACAGTCGCATTGGTACGAGATACACTTGCAAAACATTCCGTCGACTAGTCGGAATATTTCTAGGTCCGACAGTCGCATGGATACGAGATTCGTCCGCATAAAATTTTTTCTACTAGTCGGAATATTTCTAGGTCCGAAATTCGCATTGATTAGAAATTTGTCCGCATAACGTACATTCAACAAGTTAAAATATTTCCACGTGCGACAGTCGCATTTGTTGGTGATACACTTGAACAACTTTCCCTCGACTATTCGGAAAGTTCCAAGTTCGTCAGTCACATTCTTTCAATAGGCACTCGCACATTATTGCCTCGACAAGTCGGAATATTACCAAGTACGACAGTCGCGTTGGTGCGAAAGCTACTCGCACAAAGTTCCCTCGACTAGTCGTAACATTTCTAAATCATTGTGTCGCATCGCTTCGAGAGACACAAGCATAATTTTTTCACGACTAGTCGAAATATCTCTAGATCTGAAGATAGCATTGGTTCGAGTGGCACTCGCATAACTTTCCCTTGACTAGTCCGAATATTTTCAAGTCGGACAATGGCATTGGTACAAGAGATAACCGTATGTTTCCCTCGTTTAGTCGTTATAATTCCAAGTGAGAAAGTCGCAATGGTACGAGAGGCACTCGCTTAACTTTCCATCGGAAAGTCGGAATATTATAACGGGCGATAGTCCCATTAGATTCCAATTCACTCGCATAACATTCTCACTAATAGTCGGATAATTTTCACGTCCAAAAATCGCACAGATTTGAGAGACCCTCGTATAACTTTCCCAAGACTGGCCGAAATATTTACTATACTGACAGTCGCATTGGTTTGAAAGGCGTATAACATTCCCTTGTCTAGTCGGATGATTTTTACATCCGAGATACGCATTAGTTCAAAACTCATTCGCATTACTTTCAATTGATTAGTGGGAATATTTTCAAATCCGGAAGACGCATTAGCTCGAGAGACACATTCATAAACTTTCCCAACACTAGACGGAATATTTCTAGGGCCGATGGCTGCATTATTTCTAGAGTTCCTCGCATAACTTTCCCTCGTCTAATTGGAATATTTCCAAGTACTACAGTCGCAATACTTGGAAAGTTACTCGCATTACTTCCCCTCCACTAGTTGGAATATTTCTAGTTCTGATGTTCGAATTGTTTCGAGAGGTACTCGTATAACATTTTCTCGACTAGTCTTAATATTTCAAGGTGCGACAGACGCTTTAGTTCGAGACTTTCTCACCTAAGTTTCCTTCGCCAAGTCAGAATATTTCTAAGCTCCACAATCGCATCGGTTCGAGTCGCACTTGTAAAACATTCGTTCGACTACTTAAAATATTTCCTAGTCCGATAATGGTATTGATTGTAGAGGCACTCGCACAATATTCCTTCGGCAAAGCGGAATATTTCCAAGTGCGAAAGTCGCATTGTATCAAATGGCCCTCGCACAAATTTCTTTCGACTAGACGAAACATTGTTAGGTGCGGCAGACGAATTGTTTTGAGAGGGACTCGCACAACTTTCCCTCATTTAGTCAGTAATTACCACGTCCGTAAGTCTCATTGTTTTACAAGTCACTTGCATAACTTTCCTTCGACTAGTCGAAATTCTTCCAAGTGCAAAAGACGTATTGTTTAGAAACACCCTCGCATAATTTTCCTTTGACTAGCCGGAATATTTACAAGTCGAATGTATTGGTTCACAAGTCACTCGCATAACTCTCCCTCACCTAGTCAGAATAGTTCGAAATCCGACATTCGCTTCATTTCGAGTAGTGTGTTTATTTCCAAGTCAGACAGTCGCATTGATAAACAAGGTACTCGCATAACCTAAGTTCGAATACTTGGTAAATTACCATGTCAGACAGCTGTAAGGTTTTGAGATTCACTCGTACAATTTTTCCTCAACTGAAGGGAATATTTCCAAGTCCGCTAGGCGCATTGGATTGAGGCGCATTAGATTGAGCAATCTGAAAACTTTCTCTCGACTTGTCGGAATAATGTCAAGCCCAACAGTCCCATTGGTTCACATGTCACACGCATAATTTTCCCTCGTCTGGTTTAAATATTTCCATGTACGACAGCCGCATTTGTTCGACAGGCACTCGTACAACTTTTCCTCAAATAGTCGAGTTATTTCCAAGTCCGACTGTCGCATTGTGTCGAGAGGCAATAGCATAACTTTGCCTCGACTATTCAGTATATTTCCAAGTCTGACATTCGCATTGTTTAGAGAGAAACTCGCATAACTTTCCCTTGACTAATCCTAATATTTCCAATTCCAACAGTTTCTTTGGAGCACAGTTCACTTGCACAACTTTCCCTAGACTAGACGGAAAATTTCCAAGACCAACAGTTGTATTGGTTCGAAAGGCCCTCGCATAAATTTACCTCGACAAGTCGGAAAATTTATAAGTTTGAGTTTCGCATTGATTAGAAATGTATATGCATAACTTTCATTTGACCAGTCGGTATGTTTTTAATCCCACTTGTCACCTTGGTTTATAAGTCAATCGCAAAACATTCGCTCGATTAGTTAGAATATTTGCTAGTTCGACAGTTGCTTCGGTTTGAGTAGCACTTGTATAACTTTCCCTAGTCTTGTCGGAATATTTTTAGGTCCGACAGTAGCATTGTTTCCAGACGCACTTGCATGACTTTCCCTCGACTAGTCGGAATATTTTCAAGTCCGAGTGTCGCATTGAATCGAGAGATACACGCATAACATTCCTTCTACCAGTCGGAATATTTCCAAGCACGTTTGTCGCCTTGGTTTACAAGTCAATCGCATAACATCCCCTCAACTAGTTGGAATTTTCCCGAGTCCAACAGTCGCATTGATTCGAGAAGAAATCCCACAACTTTCCCTGGAATAGTCGGAATGTTTCCATGTTCCTGTCGCATTGGTTGTAGCTGTACTCATATATTTTCCCATCGATCAGTCAGAATACCTCAAGTTCCAACAATTGCATTGGTTCGAGAAGCACTCGCATAACTTTCCCTCGTCTTTCGGAATATTTCTATGTCCGTCAGTCGCATTGGTTCCACAAGCACTCGCATAACGTTCCCTCGACCAGTTAGCATATTTTCAAGTATGACAGTCGCAATACTTCGAAAGGCACTTGCATGACTTTCCCACGATTCGTCGGGGTATTTCTAAATCCGACAGTCCCATATTATAGTTATTATGGTTTTTATATTCATTATTATGATTATTATGATTATATTATCGTTATTATCGTTATAATCTTTAACGTTAGTATCGTTATTATAATTAATGCGGTTATTACCGATATTATCGTTATTGTTTTTACCATTATAATCGTTAGAATAGTTGTTATCGTTATTATCTTTATTATCGTTAATACCGCTGTTATTATCGCCAATATCGTTACTATCATTATCATCGTTATTTTCGTTATTATTGTTATTATCGTTATTATCGTTATAATTATTATTATAATCATTAATAGCGTTAATATCCTTATTATCGTTATTATCGTTGTTATTTTTATTATTATCATTCTTATAGTTATTATCATTATCGTTATTATCATTATTATCGTTATAATTTTTGTTATCGTTATTAACGTTATTAACGTTAATATAGATTCTATCGTTATTGATATTATTATTACTATTATCGTTATGAATGTTAATAACTTTATTAACGTTATTAGCTTTATTATAGTTATTATCGTTATTATCGTTATTATTATTATGATTTTCGATATTATCGTTATTATCGTGATTATATTTATTATCGTTATTATCAATATTATCGGTTTAATCTTTATTATCATTACCGTTAAAATCGTTATTATCGTTATTATCGTTAATATTGTTATTATGGTTACTATCGTTATTACATTCATTATCGTTATTATCGTTATTATTGTTATTAACGTTATAATAGTTATTATCGCTTTCGTTGTTATCGTTATTACCGTTATTTCCTTATTATCGTTATTACGGTTATTTTCTTTTTATTATTATTATTATCGCTTTTATCGATATTATCGTTATTATCGTTATTATCGTTACTACCCTTATATCCGTTATTATCGTTATTGTTATTATCGTTATAACACTTATTATCGTATTAATCGTTATTATTATTATCGTTATTAACTTTATTATAGTTATTAACGTTATTATTATTATTATTATTATCGTAATTCTCATAATTATAACTATTATCGTTATTATCGTTATTATCGTTATTATCGTTATTACTGTTGTTATCCTCATTATCGTTATTATTGTTATTACCGTTATTATCGTTATTAGATTTTTTAACGTTACTATTATTATTATTATCGTTTGTATCGTTATTATCGGTATTATGGTTATTATCGTTATTATCGCTATTATCATTATTATTATTATTATTATCGAAATTATCGTTTTTACAGTTACTATCGTTATAATCGTTATTATCTTTATTAATATTATTATTATCCTTTTTAAAGATATTATCTTTAATTTATTTCTTGTCGTTATTAGCGCTATTATCGTTATTATTACTATTGTAACCGACCTTATCATTATTATTATTAATAGTATCGTTATTATCGCATTTATCGTTATTATCGTTATTACCATTATAATCATTATTATCGTTATTAACATTATAATCGTTATTATCGTTTTCGTTAATATTGTTATTAACGTTATTATTATTATCCTTATTATCGTTAATAGTGTTATTTTCGATATTTTCGTGATTATTATAATAATTGTTATTATCTTTATTATTATCATTATTGTTATTACAGTTAAAATCTTTATTAACTTTATCGTTATTATCGATATTGTCGATATTTTCGATATTATATTAACGTTATTATCGTTATTATCGTTATTATGAATATTATCTTTATATCTTTATTATTGTTATTATTATGAATACTTACGTTATAATTGATATTATCGTTATTACATTTATTATCATTTTTATCGTTATTATCGTTATTAATATTATTATCGTTTTTATCGTTATAATCGCTTTTATCGTTATTACTTTATGTGATTATTGTCATTATCGTTATTTTCGTAAGTATCGATATTATCGTAATTATCGTTATTATCGTCGTTATCGTTATCAACGTTATTATCGTTATAATCGCTATTATCTTTATTATTCTTCATATCTTGATTATCGTTATTATCTTTATAACCGTTATTATTGTCTGATCGTTATTATTTTATCGTTATTATCGTCATTATCGTTATTGTCGTTATTATCGTTATTATCGTTGTTATTATTATTATTACCATTATTATCGTTATTATTATTATCATTATTATCGTTATTATCGTTATTACCGTTATTATCTATATTATCGATATTTTTATTATTATTACGGTTTTTATTTTTATTATCGACACTATCGTTATTATCGTTATTATCAATATTATTTTTATTATTTTCGTTTTTAATGTTATTATCGTTATTATCGTTATTTTCGTTATTATCGATATTATATTATCGTTAATATAGTTATGATACTTATTATCGTGAGTATGTTTATTGTTGTTTTTATTATTATTATTATCGTTATTATAGTTAAAATCTAAGTGAACGTTATTATGTTTATTATCGTAGTTATCATGAATATCGTTATTATCGATATTATCGTTATTATTATTCTTATTATCGATATTATCGTTACAATCATTATTATCGTTATTATCGTTTTCATCGTTATTATCGTTATTATTATTATTATTATCGTTTTTAGTGTTTTTATCGTTATTATGGTTATTATCGTTATAAACCGCTATTATCGTTATTACTGCTGTTATCATTATTATCGTTATTATCGTTAATACCGTTAATAAAGTTGTTATAGTTTTTATCGTTATTACTATTATTATTATCATTTTTATCGTTATTATCGTTATTATCGTTATTTTCGTTATAATCGCTATTATCTTTATTATTATTATCATCGTTATTACCGTTATAATCGTTATTATCGTTATTGTTATTATATAATCGTTAATATCGTCATTAACGTTATTATCGTTATTATCGATATTATATTGCCGTTATTATTGTCGTATTGGTTATTATCTTTATTATAGTTATTGTCGTTATTATATTTATTGTCGTTACAACGCTATTATTGTATTATTATTGTTATTATCGTAATTATCGATATTACAGTTATTAATAGAATTATCGTTAATATCTTTATTAATATTAATATTATAGTTTTTAACGTTATTACCTTTATTGTCGTTATTATCGTTATTACCATTATAATAGCTATTATCGTTATCGTTATTCCCGTTATTATGGCTTTTATTATTATTATTATGATTATTATCCTCATTTTCGCTATTATCGTTATTATCGTTATTATCGTTATTATCGTTATTATCGTTATTATCGTTATTATTATTATTACTCTCGTTCTTAATGATATTATCGTTATAACGTTATTATTATTGTAATTATTATTACTATAGTTATTATTGTTATTATCGTTAAAGCAGTTATTATCAATATTATCATTATCGTTATTATCTCCATTATCGTTATTATCGATATTATCGTTATTTTATTATCGTTATTTTCGTTATTATTGTTATTATCGTTATTATCGTAATTTTATTATCATTATTATCGTCATGCTCGTTATTATCGTTATTAAGATATTTTCCTTATTACCGTTATATCAGTATTATCGTTATTATTATTATTACTGACGTTATTATTGCTATTATCATTATTACAGTTATTTTCATTTATTATTATTACTGTTACTTTCGTTATTAATATTATTATTAGTGTCTTTATCGTTATTATCGTTATTATCTAATTATATTATCGTTATTATCGATGTTATTACTATTATTATCGTTATTATTGTTATTATCGTTATTATAGTCATTATATTACCGTTATTATCGTCACGCTCATTATTATCGTTATTATGGCCATTATCGTTATTACCGGTATGTACGCTGTTATCGTTATTATTATTTTTATTAACTTTATTATCGTTACTGTCGTTATTATTATTATTATAATCGTTATTAATGATTTTGTTGTTATTATTATTATTATTATTATTATTATTATCGTTGTTATTGTTATTATCGTTTTTATCGTTTTTATTGTTATTATCGTTATTATCGTTATTATCGTTATAATAGCCATAATCGTTATTATTGTTGTTATCGGTATTGTAGTATTTATCATTAAATCGTTATTATCGTTATTATTTTATCGCTATTATAGTTACTATCGTTATTATCGTTATTATCTTTATTTTCGTCATTATCGCTATAGTCATTATTATCGTTCTTATCATTATTATCGTTATTATCTATATTTTCCATATAACGATATTATCTGTATTATTATTATTATTATCGATATTATCGTTACAATCATTATTACCGTATAATTGTTATTATCGTCATTATCGTTATTATCGTTATTATTATTGTTATAATTGTTATTCTTATTATTATTATTTATCATAATTTTCGTTATTGTCGTTATTATCGTTATTATTATTATTATAATAGTTGTTATTGTTATTATCTTTATTATTATTATTATTATTATCGTTATAATCGTTATTATTGTTTTTATCGTTATTATCTTTTTTAACTCTATTATTCTATCGTTATTATCGTCATTATCATTCTTAATTGTATTATCGTTACATCGTTATTATCGTTATTATCGAGATTATCGTTATTATCGATAATATCGTTATTATTTTTATTATTATCGATATTATCGCCACTATCTTACTTAACGTTATTATCGTTATTATCGTTATTATTATTATTTTTATTATTTTATTGTTATTATCGTTATTATCGTTTTAATCGCCATTATCGTTATCATTGTTGTTATCGTTATTGTCCTTATTACCTTTCTGATCGTTATTAACTTTATTATCCTTATTATTTTATCGTTATTATCCTTATAATAGTTATTACTATTATCATAATCGTTATTATTATTGTTATCGTTATAATTATTATTATTATCTATAATATCGTTGATATCGATTTTATCTTGTTTACTGTTATTACCGCTATTATCGTTATAATCGCCATTATTTTTATTTTGTTGTTATCGTAATTATTGTTATTACTTTTATTACAGTTATTATCCTTATATATGTTATTATTATTATTATAACCTTTATAATCGTTTTTATCGTTATTATTGTTCTTATCTTTATTGTAGTTATTAACGTCATTTAACGGTAACGATTACACTTAATATCGATATTACTATTATTGTCGTTATTATCTTCATTATTATTATTTTTCTCGTTATAAACGTTGTTATCGTCATGATTGTTATTTTCGTTAGTGTCGTTATTCTCGATATTATCGTTATTATTGTTATTATCGTTATTGACATTATTATCGTTATCGTCGTTATTATCGTAATTTCCGTTATTATCGTTATTATCTTTATTATCGTTTTAATCGATATTATTATTATTTACGGGGTAATAATCGTTGTTATAACTATTATCATTATTATCGTTATAATCGTTATTTTCGTCAATATCGACTTAATTGTTATTATTATTATTTTTAGCGTTATTGTCGTTATTATCGTTATTATTGTTATCAAAATAATTATCGTTATTATCATTATTAATGTTATTATTACTATTATTATAGTTTTTATCGTTATTATTGTTATTATCATAGTTACCGTTATTATCTTTATTATTGTTATTATCGTTTTTTCGTTTATAATCATTATTATCGTTGTTAGTATTATAATTATCGTTATTATCCTTATTATCCTAATTACCGTTGTCATCGTTATTATCGTTATTTACGTAATTACCATTATTATACTGATTATCTTTATTAACGACATGACCGTCATAATCGTCATTTTCGTTATTATCTTTTTTATCCTTATTATCGTTAATATTATTATGATTAGTTATTATAGTTATTGTCGTAATTACCGTTATTATCGTTATTATCAATTCTATCGTTGTTATCGGTATTATTATTATTATAATGGCTATTATCGTTATAATTTTTATAATCGTTATTATCGTTATTATCGTTATAATCCTTATTTTCGTTATTATTTTTATCATCGTTATTATTATTATTATTAGCGTTATTATCGTTATTAACGTTTTTATCGTTATAATCGTTATAATCGTTAATATTATTATTATTATGGTCATTATCGTTACAGTCGTTATTTTCTTTATAATCGTTATTATCGTTATTATCGTCATTATCTTTATTTTTAATATCGTTTTTATCGGTATTATTGATAATATCTTTATTAGAGTAATTCTTGTTATTATCGTTATTACCGTTATTATTATTATTATTATCTTTTTTAATGTCATTATCATTATTATAGATATTATTATTATTATTATCATTATTATCGTTTTTATCGTTATTAGAGTTATTATAGTTATTATCGTTATTACCTTTATTAAAGTTATTATCGTTATTATCGGCATTATTGTTATTATTATTTTTTTTTATCGTTATTGTAATTATTACCGTTATTATTGTTATTATCGATATTATTATTAGTATTGTGGTTGCTATCGTTATTATCGTTAATATCGTTATTATCGTTTTTGCAGTTATCATCGTTATAACCGTTATTATCGTTATTATCGTTATTATCGATATTACCGATATTACAGTTATTAGCGTTATTATCGTCATTAATACTATTATTATCGTTCCTACCTTTATTATCGTTATTACCGTTATTATTGTTATTATATTTATTACCGTTATTATCGTTATTATCTTTATTATTGTTATTAGAATAACTTCCATTATAATCGTTATTATTGTTATTAATATTATTATTTTCGTTTTTATCGTTATTTCCGTTATTATCGTTATTATCTTTATTATTATTATCGCTTTTATCGTTACTATCGTTAGTAACGTTATTATCGTTATTATTATTATTATTATCGTTATTATCGCTAAGATCGTAATTACCGTTATTATCCTTATTATCGTAATTATCGTTATTATCTTTATAATCGTTATTAACGTTATTACAGTTATATCCTTATTATCATTTTTATTATTATTGTCGTTATTATCTTTATTATCTTTATTATCGTTATTATTTTTATTATTCTGGATATTATCCATATTATCGTTATAATCGTTATTAACTTTATTATCTTAATTATTGTTTTTATAGATATAATCGTTATTTTCGTTTTTATCCTTTTTATTGTTATTATCGTTATTACCTTTATTATCGTTATTATCGTTTTTATCGCTATTATCGTTATTATCGTTGTTATCTTTATTATCTTTATTATCGTTATTATTGTTATTATCGTTATTATTACTTTTATGGTCGTTATAATCGTTATAATATTTATTATCATTATTATCTTTGTTATTGTTATTTCTGTTACAATCCTTATTATCGGTTCCTTATTATTGTTATTACCGTTATTATCGTTATTGTCGTTATTTTCGTAATTATAGTTCTTATCGTCCTATCGTTATTATCGCTATAATTGTTATTATCGTTTCTGTCCTCATTACCGTTATTATCGTTATTATTATTATTATTATCATGATTATCGTTATTATCGTTATTTTGGCTGTTATCGTAATCATCGAATTTTCTTTATTATTATTATTATTATCGTTATTGTCGTTATTATCGTCATCATTATTATTATCGATATTCTCCTTATTATCGTTGTTATTGTATTTATCGTTCATATGGTCTTATCGTTATTATTGTTATTATCGTTATTATCGTTATTATAGTTATTTCTGTTTTTACCGTTATAATCGTGAGTATCGTCGTTATCGTTATTATCTTTATTATCGTTATTACCGTTATTAAAGTTATTATCGTTATTATTATTGCTATCTTTAATATTATTATTATTATCGCGACTAACATTTTTATCGTTATGATCATTTTCATCGTTATTTTAGTTATTACCGTTATTAGCGTTATAACCGTTTTTATCGTAATTACACTTATTATCGTCATTATCGTTATTATTATTATTAAAATTATTATTATTATGACTATTATCGTTATTATCGTTATTATCGTTATTATCGTTATTATTATTGCTATTATCGTTATTATAGTTATAACCGTTATAATCGATAACATCGTTATCCTTATAATAATTATTATTGTTATTAGCGTTATTATCGTTATTATCATTATTATACTTTTTGTCGTCATTATCGTAATTATTATTATTATTATTACTATTATTTTTACTATTATCGTTATAATCGATATTACTTATATTATCTTTATTATCGATACTATTATTATTATCGTTATAATCGTTATTATCCATATTATGAATATTATCGTCTTAATCGTTATTATCGTTATTTCCTTTATTATGGTTTTTATCGTTACTATTATTATTATTATCTTTATTATCTTTATTACCGTAATTATCGTTATTATCGTTGTTATCGTTATCAAATATATTATCGTTATTGTAGTTGTTATTGTTATTATTATTATTATTATAGTTTTTATCGTTATTATGGTTATAACCGTTATTTTCGCTATTAACGATATTATTATCATTATTGTTGTACTTATCGTGTTTTTCGATATTATCTTTAATATCGATTTTCCGTTATTATCGATATGATTGTTATTATCGTAATTATCGTTATGTTTATGATTATAATGGTTATTATCGTTATTATCGTTATTTTCGATATTATCGTTATTATCTTTATTATTATTATTATTATTATTATGGTTATTATAGTTAATATCGTTATTATCGTAATTAGTACTATTATTATGGTTATTCCCGTTATTATTAATACTATTATCGTTATTATCGTTATTATCGTCATTATCGTTATTATCATTATTATGGAAATTACCGTTATTATCGTTATTACCGTTATTATCTTTATTAGCGTTAATATCCTTATTATCTATATTATCGATATTGTTATTATTGTTATTGTTATAATCGTTATTGTTGTTATGATCGTTATTATAGTTATTAAAGTTATAATCGTTAATATCGTTATTAATGTTATTATTTTTATTTTTATCGTTTTTATCGTTATTATCGTTACTATTATTATAATTATCGTTATAATCGTTATTATCGTTATTATCGATTTTATCGCCTTAATCATCATTATCGCTATAACCTTTATTGTGGTTATTATCGTTACTGTTATTATTATTATCGTTATTATAGTTATTATCGTAATTAAAGTTATTATCGATCTTATCGTTATTATAATTATTATTGTCGTTATTATCGTAATTACCGTTATTATCCTTATTATCGTTATTATCGTTATTATTATTATAATTATCGTTAATGGCGTTATTATACTTATTTTCGTTATTTTCGTTGTTAGTTTTATTATTATCATTCTTATTGTTATTATCCTCATTATCCTTATTATCGCCATTATCCTTATTATTGTTCCTACCGTTATAATCCTTATTTTCTTTATTATCGTCATTAACGTTATATGTATTACCTTTATTACCGTTATTAACATTTTTAACCTTATTATCGTCATTATTGCAATTATTATTGTAATTATCGTCATTATCGTTTTTGTCGTTATCGTTATTAGAGTTTTCGTTATTATCGTTTTATTAGTTATTATCGTTATTATACTTATACTCGTTATTATCGATATAATCATTATTATAGATTTCGTTATTATCGTTATTGCCGTTATTACCGTTATTATCGTTAATATCCATATTATTAAAATTATTATCGTTATTATCGTCATTAGTTTTATTATAATCGTTTTTTCGTTATTGTCGTTATTTACGTTAGAATATTTATTATCGATATTATCCTTGTTATCGTTATTATCGTTATTTTCGTTATTGTCGTTATTATCGTTATAATCGTTATTATCATTTTTATTATTTTTATTATCGTTCTTATAGGTATTATTGTTATTATCGTTATAATTTTTATTAATGTTATTATCGTTGAAATTGCTATCATCGTAAAATTGTTATTTTCGCTATCATTTTTACTATAATCATTATTATCGATATTATCGTTGTTATCATAATTATCGTTATTATCGTTATTATCGTTATTATCTCTATTATCGTTATTACCTTTATTATTATTGTTATTCTCATTGTTATCTTTATTATCATTCTTATCGTCTTATCGTTATTATCGTTATTATTGTTATTATTATTATTATTATTGTTATTATAGTAATTATCGTCATTACATTTACTATCGTTATTGTCGTTATTATCTTTATTAATATTATTATTATCATTTTTAACGTTATTATCTTTATTGTCTTTTTTATAGTTATAATCGTTATTATCGTTACTATTATTATCATCACCGTTATTATCGTTGTTATTATTTTTATTATCGTTAGTATCTTTATTAGCGTTATTATTATTATATGTACTGTTTTTATTGGTTTTATCGTTATTATCGTTATTATCGTTATCCCCAATTATCGTTATTATTTATGTTATCGTTATTATTGTTATTATCTTTATAATCATTATCATCTTTATTATCGTTATTATTGTTATTATCGTTATTATCGTTATAATCGTTATTATCTCTATAATCGTTATTATCTTTATTTTCGTGAATATAGATATTATCGATATTCTCGTTTTATTATAATTAATATC